>NC_058037.1:5872888-6172888 GCF_019176455.1 Solea senegalensis
GTTCAGCATTGTGACGATTTCCGGCACTTCAGAAGTGTATTTCCTGGCTTTCTAATCAGAATGCTATTTTGTATCTCAAAAGGGGCTCCATTCAGCCCAACATTAACAGCCCTCATCTCTGATAATGTGGATGCTTCGGGCCATAGGCCACCAGCTGCATCCACTTGTCACTCTTTGGTACAGATGCCCTGTCTGTCTGCTGTGGCGAATGAAACTCCATGACTAAATAGGCACTTATTGTGCAGAATGATTTCATGTACGCCTCATCCAATTCCTTAACATGGTTTAATATTATCTGCTGACAGCCATTTCAAAATGTTAAAATGATTTAAATGGAAAGCTCCTGTCCCCCTTGCAATTTAGGTTTTTGAGTGGCCACTGAGACCAAATGCAAAGGCTATAGATCTTTGTATCAAGCCCAAATTCTCCGAGGCAATTTATCCAAATCTGCAGGATTTTCTGTGCATCACAGTACTTTCTCGTACAAATCAAATGAAGAGAACTCAATTATGATGGATCAATAATTCAGCATTCTCAATTATGCTTTAATTGTAAGAAGCAATATCATCCAATCTTATTGTGTGGATAGGTGTTTGTTGTACTGCAGAGCTTTAGCTGATTGTTTATATGAGATTAGAGCTGCGTATCAAGGAAAAGATCAGGCAATGTCACAGAGCCTTGGATAGCCAGCAAGTGACACATGCACAGACACACTCCCGAACACACACACACACACAGTCTTAATGACACAAACACATAACATAAAGCCAAATGCTGCCACTAAAATTTGCATGGTGCTCAGTAATGCATTAGTGAACATCACTTGGCAATCTGTTCATACGGGCTTAATTGGATTTTAATACCGCCTCTGATCTTGTTTTCTAATTAACGGCGGTGGCTGGCAACCAAGCAGAACCATGCACCCAGCAACACCTTTGATCCCGGCCATATGGAGTTCCTCCAAGCACGCCGGGGATGTAAAAATCCCTCACCTAGACGCGGCTCACAAACAGGGCCCCCCGAATCAAAATGGATGGGGTGAGGAGAAAAGAAGGAGGGTGGAGAATGGAGGAGTGTGGCAAGGAGGGCTTGAAGACGGAGGAGGAGGACGAGGAGGAGGAGGGGGTGGCGGCACAAGGTGGCGCTTGGGGGTGGGCAGTGGCATGTGTCATCCACACATCCCGGGGGCATTGTTATTGATTAATTTCTCTCACGATCAGTTGTGATCACAGATACATAAAACATGAGAGGGGGGACTGAATGTCTGTACACCTTATCATCCTTGATGCTTTTCGACACCCCCTTCCTTGCTATGGGGAAATGTCAATAGCTCTTCTAATCTCTTTACTTCTCCCCTTGTGGCCACTGCTTTATGCTTTTGATGAAGGGCTGCCAAAACTGTGTCCTTTTCTACCCTTGCCTTCCCTGTTCTGGCAAACACAGCTCGGGTATCAAACTTCTCATCTGCATAGTCACCCTGGCTTTACTGCCATTGTTATTATATTCTCCATGCAAGGATATCACTTAAAAAAACTGAGATTATTTAGTAGAAGAAGAGAAAAAATAGGTGGCTGATTTCTGCATACGCTGCAAGTCTTTAGAGGCTTGACTTGGTATCAGTACACTGACCGAAACCACCCTGCAACCTCAGCAGTGCAGAGTTTATGTTAGGCGACATATCATAAAGAGAAGCATCTAATTAATTGATCTTTTATGGAGCAGTGGATGCAGGAGAAGATTCTTCCATGGGGGAAAAAACACACGATAATATTGAATTTTGAGAGTTCAATGACCTCATTTGAAAATAAGTATCTTTTAACCTTTAAGTCTGCGCTTCCTTCAGACCAATTCTGCATCTCCAAGCATAAGACCAAGTCTATTTAACTGTCCTATCAATACCATGGTATCTCATTAAGAGGATTAGTTCAATAATTACACTTATTCACTTATCAACATGTAATGAAAATGCATGTATTGTATCTAAGGTTATCACTTAAGTGAGGCCTAAGAAGTGTTTGCCTTTAACAGTTTAGTTTTACAGACAGGAGGGGGGGAGGGTGGTCACACGCAGGGGTTTATCCTCCATGGTTGGATAGAAGTCTGAAGTGATAATGATGACACACAAACCAATATGTCAGTCATCCATGCATGGTGATTTTGGTTATTTCAGCAAGCTGCCATTTTAATGCTGCCTTGTGGAAACTGCTCATTAACTATGCATATTAATTAAACAACCAGAGGAAATGGCACACATTCCATATCTACAACATTTAGATTGACAACCGTAGTGTTTTTTTTTTTTGAAAGGTGTCAGTGCAACTGACAGTTACACTGTTTTGTGGAACTTTACATCCACGCGGCGCTGAGTATGTAACAATGTCATTAGACCAGAGACTGTATATCTTACAGCAGCGTGCAGCGTTTAACTGATGATCTCTGCAACTGCAGCTCTGATTAAATAGTGTCTACACAGACACTCTCATACTGCTGTTTGCCAAATCTCTCTGTCTCTAATTCATATTTCCACAGAGAAGCATTTTTTTTTTATTTTTTTTCGTTAGAGAAGCACTTTGACATCAGATGGCCTTCTACTACAATGGCAAAAAGGGAGACCTGAAAGTCTCTGCCAGTGATGGTGCCTGGATAATGATGCCATTTTACATGCTAGTTGTTTGTCCTTCACAGGGCAATTATTTGAACAATGTGTATGTACTCTTTTGAAGAGGACTGTGACATATTGTGTTCCGGCTAATGACTAGAAATGCATTAAGACCGAAGTGGTGTTTCTAATAAAGATGGTTGACAAGGCCCGAAGGCCTTCTCTTTGTTTTATATGGAACATTGTGCTTAATGAAAAGAGGAATCCTTGCTCTCCTTAAATTATCAATGTCCTTCGACCTCAGCGTGTCACAAAGTTTCTCATCTTTCAACAAAGACACTTTCAAGTGCATTGAACCATGTGGTTGCTTAAGTGGCATATATGATTTTGGAATCTTTTTTTTCTTCTCTGTAAAACTAAATGGATGACAGAAATGGAAAGTGGCCCCAGCTGACATTTGCAACAATCAAATGCTAATCACTTATTCAAAGTTGTCCATCCTAAAAGTCAAAAGCAAGGCTAATAAGAAACTTTACAGAAAATATTCAGCACACTGCCAGTTTTCAGTCAAGCAAAATCATGTAGCTCTTTTGTCTTCTGACTGAAAGATATAAAGTCTATGTTTTGACACAGTTCCTTTTAAATGCATTATCTTTATGGCAGAGGCTTCTCCATAGCTGCCCTCTCCCTCCCCTAACAAATCCGTGACTGTACAACCTTCAATACACACCTTTTCGGTGTGATTTGTATTATATAGAGTATTTGTAAACCTATTTTTATGTTTAATTGCGTGCATTAGTTTTGTTGCTTCGATTGCTTGTGTCATATTTATGTGTTGTGTCTTTGAGCTCTTGGTCAAAGTGTTAAATAAAATGTATTATTTTGCTTGTAGAGAACGTATGGGAAACACAGATAAAGCAGTCACTAACATCCACCTCATATATAATAGAGTACAGTTCCCTTACGTTGTCTGACAGCATGTGACATAACGTAAGTCCATCCACACGTCAGCTTACAAATGGCAATGACAAAGGCTGCTCCACTACACACACACACACACACATACACACACACAGTCCTGTTTTTTAACAGCGCTTCCAATGACAGAAGATTGCAGCACATAAAAGCCTCCACTATGACATTATTCCGGCTGCCTCGACAAAAGTTAGTTCTAATTTCAGAAAAATAAAGCAAAATTATGGAAGTGTTTAATTCAGTCACATAAAAGAAAGGAAGCTGCCGCTCCACTCAACAGCTCACCACTCAAACCACAAAATATGGACCATGCTGCTTTGATGGTGGATGCATTAAAATATGTATCCTTTGATTAAATTGTTGACAAGCCTGGCTGTAGTGACAAATAGCATAATAACGGCTGTAGTTAAGCGATGACTGCAAATTATTTTCTTCATATTTAGAAACACACGATACTTAACTGAAGTTTGTCAAATGATTGAAGACGAGTTGTGGATACAGTAGAGTTGTCATCTCACAGAATCAAGGTTCCAACAATAAAACGCCACGAGCGACACCTTACAGTAAATTAAATAAAAAGCCGCAACTCTGAGCCGACATGACCCGTCAAAAGCAAAGCTCAGCTTGTAAATCAAAATGTAAAATATTTCCATCTTTTTTTTTTTTTTTTACCATAACATGATAATTGAGATGAAAAAAGAGCAAATTTAAATTGATCCTGAGCTTAATCACAAGGAGTGAGAGAAAGATGAAAACACCCACAAGAGATCATCTTTAAATTTTCTGTGGAAAGTAAATGTAGTGTACATGTTTTATGTGTACAGTATCTATGCATGAAGAAACTATGTACTTGGCCCGGGAGTCTAAGTTGAGGTCTAATTATGGGTTTCAGAGAATAGAAGAAAAAAAATAAAAATCTTTCTCTTCTTTTCTCACACACTTCCACATACAAACGTATGCATCATACACGCAGGAACCGTCCACAGTAAGAGTACACACCCAGTGTACTTAGCCTAGGGTTACCCTGGCACAGACACAGAAACCAAAAGGCAAGTCATATCAGCGATGCAAAGTGTCCCTCGGGTCAAAACTGATCAACATCAGTGGAGTGCAAATTTTAGACTAGGGAGCAGTCTTGCTAAAATGCTGGAATGAGCCACCTTGCTCAATCAGTTGGTGATAAACCTTGATTTGAATATAAGCTTGATTTATATATTGTGCCCTTTTTATTGGGTGCGTGAGTCAAACTGGAATTTCATGTTGTGTCTCCATCTGTCCTCCCATGGTGAGATTTACAGTCAACGGGAGAAAAGAAGAAAAATATTTTAAAATTAGATTCAGTCATTGATTGTGAGAAAGTGATGATAATAAACCAGCAAACAGCCAGAAAAAGAAGATTTTTGTGTCTCATGTTTGTACCAGAAGACAGGGATGGGAGTTGTCTCTCACACCAGAGGACAGAATTTCAATAGGTTATGGTCAAGTCAAAAAACCTTTTGTCACGTGGCAGTTCCTTTCTTTTCTCCCTGCCGTCAAAGGGGAGATTAAGTTGTCAAAATGTGGGACCTTGGTCCAGACTGGTCTTTTGAGTGGATATTCACTAGTCTGATCTTCACCACTGCTAATAGACACAGCTCAAAGGGGAGCAGGGAGAACAGAGGAGGGAGAGGGGTAAAAAGGCTTTAGGATCACTTTACCTGGATTCGGCAGTGTGGCGCTGGTGGATTAGTGCCCTGGGCCTCATGGCACGCTAGTCTGCAAACACCCCCATAACATTCTTCTGCAGGTACAAACACACATGTGCACACATGCTCATTTACAGCACAGTGGCCAGTAAACACACAAACAGCTACGACGCATTTTCCACATCCACATGTGGTTTGACCAGGACGACTCATACTTTATTACGCCTTCCTGTGTATCTGCAAACGTGCCCGCACACACACAAATGCGCAATGTCTGTATTTTCTCATTATCTCAGGACTGAGCAGCAGCAGTGGCAACCCAGATAACTAAGTACCAGATAAAACAACTATACTCTTAATTCCAGAGGCTTATAAAACTTCTGCACTGATTTCCTGGCTTGCGTACAGTTGGGATGCCTCACACAAACTTCCTTCGACATCCTAGAAGCTTTCTGAAGTCTGTTCCTGGTCTGATACTACTATGTAAGGTCACTCACTCATCCAGAACTGCAAAACCATAACCCATAAAGGAGAAAATACAGGTTGTTCTTGGCAGGGAGGAAAAAACCCCACCACAGCTTCATCTCTCTCTGCTGCCGCTGCTGCCTGCTCCCCCCCCCAGTCACTACCTGATGACTTCTCCATCCGTTTTAATTGGTAATTATTTTGCGGGGTTTAATGCCTTTATTCAGACTGTCAGTGTGGAGTCAGGAGAGGAGGATTAGGTGCCCCAGGGGGACGAGACACTGGCACGGCCAGGACAGCTCATTTTTACACGGGCAGGGGAGGAGGACAGCTCATCTTTGATCCGGTTGGGGCTTCGCAGGCCAGAGGGGTGACAGCTGCACTTTCTTTAGCCCACATTTGAATTTGAATTCTATCTTAGGATGCAGCGCGCCACGGACTTGGCAGGGCAGTGGGGTAATCTGCTCGGCACAAACGCCCGGGCCTTTTCTTCCTGTGTGCCCTCGCAGAGATTGGAGTAATTAAAGTTAAATGGAATGCATTAAAAACTCACTTGTGCCGAGGCTGTGGCGGCCGTGCCAACAGTGAATGGGCTGGGGCTGTCCTTTTACGCTACTCTAATCCTGCGGAATATATGTGTGCCCCGTGACTTTGATGCTACGCTACCAAAGCGTCGGAAACGGCTACCAGTGGTGCTACAACTGACTGCTGGCTTTCAACTCACAAGAACATCTTGGAGAGCAAATTCAGCTGGATTCTGACATTGGCAGGGGGTTTGGATGAAATCAGCTTGGGAAGGCTATTAGCACTTTCCAGACTCACATGTCACTCTCAAATTGCCACGCTTTTCATGTACAGCCCATTTAAACACCCACACATCGCCTTTTCCCTGACCTGCGGTAACATTTAGAGCGAATCCTGACTAGCTGTCCATTGCTATAACTAATACATAAAGAACAGTTAGTTGTTCTACAAGAGATTGGCCAATACATGAAAAAACCTCTTTCACTGCCAACAAATGTTGGCTCTCAACAAATATTACTTTGCATAAGTAATGGGCACTCCTAGTTTCTCAGCCATCTTAACATGGACAGTAACTAATACAAAAAACAAACCTGTGTCTATCGCCATAGGCTGAAAACCAGACCTGCTCTTCAAGGTAGACGTCAATGAGTTCAGGCTTCAGACACTAAGGTAATTGTTGCCATCTTTCTCTTTAGAGGAATGTGGACAGAGACAAAGACGAGCACCTCATAATATCTGTCTTGGCTTTTTGCGTGTGATCCTCGAGTCGATATATGGGGATATATAGGGACACACATAAGGGTGTGGGATGTTGGTTGACTAGACTAGGACACGTGAAAAAGATGATGTCTATATCTTAATACCTATACATATCTAATCAACATACCCATAAAACAGTTATTCAGTGTCTGATCTATCCAGTTGGCAGACTTCACAAACAAACTCACTATCCAGAGTAATGTAAAAAAAAGAATATGTTGAGGTAGGAAACAGTCATTACACACGTTTCCCAGGTTTCACAGAAAATGCCTACAGCCAAGAGCATGCACAAATTTGTCTGACAGCACTACATGATACGCCAAATATTTCCCTTTAGGCCCACGAGGGACCAGGTGTATAAACATGTTGGCCACCTAGTTTGACATTACGGTTTGACATTTGACATTACTTCATTACTTTTTCCAACCAGACAATGTTTTGTCCAAAACAAAAACACCAAACAAGACATGCCAAACATTTTAGGAGGCAACATTTGGTGTGATGGAAATTCTTGACAGGGCATCAAAGTCTAAATGATTCTGACCTCTGCAGTTTTTAGGATTTCCTTGGTGTTTAAAAGGCCTTTGCCTTTTCTCTGCTATTCTTCTCTCTGTTGGCTGTGTCACATCATTTGAAACCTAAGGCATGCCTTTTGGATTGACTGAATGTTAACCAACACAGTATCCAAGGTCAGGTGGAAATTCTTATATTTCTACTTATATTAATTATTATTTCTTTAAATATTTCTAAAGACCTGTGAAAGGAAACGCTGCAAATACTATCTCTGAGTGATTTATAAGAATCCCTCCCTCACTCTCTCTTTAAGTATCTACATGATGAGCCGCTCATTGCTTTTTAGGTGGAAGACAGAATATAAAGACTAATGGTTCACTAACTCGGGTGATACAAGATTTAAACCATGTCATAACCAAATGTGACACATTGTCTAACTCGCTGAGAATCTTCTTCTTCTTCTTCTTTTTTTTCCTTTTACATGAATCTGTCTCCCTTCTTGTTGCTTGGAATATTTTGTCAAACACCTAAATTGGATTTTGAAGACAGCTGATCTGAGAGAGTCTTGAGGCAGATTAGATGAAAGACCAGTAAATAATGGCGAGGCAGACAGGCTGAACCCACAAACCAGACAGTAAGGTAAACGGGCAGACACGTTGAGAAGGAAAGACGGGGGGGAAAAGGGCAAATGAGCACAGCGGTGTCGCGGATTATATGACATGTACTGTAGGTGTGCTCATACACCCGGACATTTCACCTGCAGGTCATGATTCAAGTATTTCTGCAGTGCACACACCTTGTCTTAAGCTGCAGAATGAAGGGGAAACCATCATGATTACAATCACACTACTATTGTTTGTAATAAACAGGAGAGCCAGTGCTTCTGTGGAGGAGGGATTCAAGTGCTCATTCACTTAAAAGTGCCTGAATAACTAATTTAAAAGCATCCAAATACCTGTATACGACCTTGGTTTATACTTTTGTGGATTTGATTAGTGGTGATTTGTCTATTCGCTGACAGATGCTAGATGTTGGTGAGATAAGGGGAAAAAAAAAAGAAATCCAAAGCGTTTGGCTTGGAAGCACTATTATTCATGGGCAGCAGTTAAGTGTGTATTTCCATTAGATGTGTGAAGGCCCTTTAAGGTCTAAGAATGCACTTTAATAGATACCTGTCAAATGTAATTAACTATGTTTTTCCTATATCATACGCTTTCCCATCGCCTCCAGCCAGAGGCTCCACAGTGCGTTTGTATATGAGTACACATGCATACTGTATGTGTGTCTGTGTGTGAGAGAGACAAGAGTCTGCCTCAGCGCCTTTTGCCACCCAGCGATTGGAGACAGTTTTAATTGCAGCATGACAACCACAAGAAAGGACCAGAAGCCCCATAAAAGCCAAAGCAAGCTGGCAGCTGTCCCACAGTGGAAAGCTAGCCATGCCATAATTACAGGTAAAAAGACCTCTAGCACTGTAGCTCAGCACCATGTTTATTTGACACCAATCATGCAACTATGCAGGTATCCCAACAATAATGTGCTCTGTCCCAACAGGACTGTGGTGCCTCGAAGAAAGACTTGGACATCACCGGCAATCAAGGAATGCCTTGTGGCTTGGAGACTGAAGCCTCGTCAGAACATGAAAGTGAGCAGCTAGACCTTGATTTTAAAGAGCGCAGATGAATTCACCAGTGCAAGTTACATTGTTCCCCTGTCAGGGAGGGGGGGGCCTCATGGCATCAATAATTCATTTTACAAGACTCACTCCTGCCTCCAGTGAGCAGGCCGAGTTAAACGCTCTGATACCCACATCCAAGGGTGCAACGGGCCACATTAAAGACACATTAGCAAAGTTAGTGACATCTCATGCTGGGGAGGGAATTGAGTCTTTTCTCAGCTAGAGCAGAGCCGATCACCTGTGCTCAGTCAACAGCAGGTCTGAGCTGCACTGACTTCTTTTCTTTGTAGTCGTGGAGTGTTTAGTTTTGTATGAGCAGAGGAGTGTTTAATGACTGTATGCATGATGGCTCACACATTTAGCCAGGCCTTTGGGAGGAGCAAGGTTGCCTCTCAAAATGACAATGAGGGTAGAAACGGTGCTTCTGGGTAATGAACACCGCATGTTTTGTGTTTTTTCTTTTTTTTAAAGTGTTTTAGTGTGAACTGGGGACTCCTGCGCGCAGCTTATTCAAATCAGACTTCATCTGCTAATTTTAAGCAATCACATTGGTATTCATACCAATACATGTGCGACATAAATCACAAACATTTCAGAGACAGCGTCAGTCTCTATTTGGAAATCCAGACCCCAGCACATAAATCTCACCTCTGTAAGTGCTTTATGAGAGCACAATGTGTGTTTTATGTGTGCTTTATGAGCGAGGAAAGGCCACATCTTGAATGACACTCACTGCCAGAGCCGTAGCAAAAGAAAAAATAAAAACAGAAAAAAAAAAACACAAAAAGCATTTTACAGGCTCATTTTCTATAACATATGCTCACTTTCCACTTAGATTGAGTTTGTGTAAAAAAAAAAAAAATACCGAGCAACACGTTTGCTCTCACTGCCTGCCGCTCACCTCTTTAGCTGAATAATTCATTCATTGGCGCTGTTATTTACTTGTATTGTAGCTGTGGTGATTTACTAGTTAGGTAATGACTGTCGAGGCAATTGGCTGCTAAAGTGGTGAACCGGGGCCCAAGTGAAGGGCAGTGTTTATCATGGTATTGACTTTCTGACGAGAGTGTCACAGACTCTTTTGTCAGTGATAATTTTGGGCCACTCGATGAGCTGGCTGGAGGAAGTCACATGACCCACCTGCACACATTATCCCCTATATTTTATTCTTTCTTTCATTGTTTTCTTTGCTCTCTAACGTTTTACAATATTGGCTGTTAAAATGTGAGAGGATGAGACACTGTGGCATGAACAACACGAGAGGTCGACTGATATGGGTCTTTCTATGGCCATTGTTCCTTTTTTGAAATCAATGCTGATACGTGATGCCGTTTGTTTGTTTGCTTTTGCAGATATTATAAAATGTAACAGTAAGATGATAACAAATGATTTACTTCAATAAACAGTTGTGGGAAACCCTGCGTTGACTTTCTTTCCAATCTACACTTCCTGTCTGCACTGTGGTGAACTTGTTTATTTCACTTAAATATTCTAATTCAATTCTAATTCACGTTAAATACATGAAACGGGGAATCATTTGGTTACACGGGCCAAAACAGAAGGCTAAATGTATCAATTCAGTTATTTAGCTTAGCCTTACGTTAAAAAACTAAACTAGTGCCCCTGGTGGCGCTGTCTTAAAAATAAGAACCAGAGGTTGCGTGTGCACGGGCTGAGATCCTTTTAGTTTGAGACCATAAAACTGTTTTAACTGCAGTGTTGTGAGTTTTACACTTTGTTTTGTGTATACTGAACAAACAAGATACAACGTGTTAATTTGCCACTGTTGGCAGGTATACTTAACAAAGGTAATTAAGAGATTACTCACTCTAGACCCATATTTAGAAAATGGATAAAAATATTCTCAGTCAACTCTTGCAATGAAAATGAACAACGTGGATATCGCTCCAAAAACAAACGAGCAGACATGAAGGAGCTGCCGGTGTGAACTAAGGTGAATAGAGAACGGTGAAGGCAGTATCTCATGAGGATACAATGTGATAATATTAATATTAACAATATCAATTATCAAATTTACCAGGAAAATAATGGCGGTGACATAACCTTAGTTATGGTGTATGTTGTTTTAAATTAGCCTACTACATTATTATTAGATTATATATTATGTAATGCTATTTTGGATCGAGAATGACGTTCATTATTAGTTGTAGCATATTATTATCTTGCAATTATTGGTTAAACATGGTTATTATATTCGTCATACAGTTTATAGTTTACCTACCATTTTGTACTATTGGATGTTGGGAATGTTCAGCTGTTAAGTGATAACTTGTGAGTAAAGACAAAATATAACCCAACACTGTCCATCAGGAAATAGGGTTAAAGTTATTAGAATTTAAATACAGGAATACCATTTTTATTGCCAGAATTCCCTAAGTAAAGACTTCTGCATCTTAAAAAAGGGGAAACTAGTTCTGCACAGCACAGCACACCGCGTTCTTTTATTGTCTTTGAACTGCGACGACAAGTTTTACGAGTACCGTCCTTAGATTCTTATATTATGTGACTCGCTCCGTCACTGCGAACATTGTGTTTCACATACTTTTGATGCCATTTAGAAACAGTTCAAAGAGTTCAATGGAAATGTTCATTGCTCAAAGACAAAATAATGGGCCAAGTGGGGGGAACTGACCATTCTGAGACCAGCACTTGATGAACAGTACCTCAAGATTCCAAAGAGAGGCTGAGGAAAGCAGGAGGAGACCACACACCGCGCGAGGGAGAGGGATGTCTCTGATGTGTCAACGGGGAAGATGAATGAGGGGAATTTCATACCTACAGTGATATTATGTCATCTGGGTCATATCATTGAAGATGGAGAGGCATTGTGTTACTGCCAATATCTAGTTGCCATCATTTATTCTGATCGGCACTTATAATTAGTGACAATGAAATGTACTTTTCGGCTCACTTTTTATTGCTTTTATTTAACAGCACTCTAGATTTCTTAGCAATGTGTCAAAGAAATAGAACACAGTATAACTGACCATCAAGGCTACGCCGTCACGGATATCTGTGGTTGTCTCATACTCTTTTGTGTGATGTGTTTCTTCTTGTTTGCCAGACTGACACCATCTAATCTTATCTTATCAGTAGGTTCAATAACAAAAGACGTAATACATTTCCACCATTTCAAACAGTTTCTTTAACTGTCACAGTACATAAAGTTCTGAGCACACAATGGTATGTTGTCCCAAATTAAGCCGCACACATGGCACAGACTGTACTTTCATAAAGAGCCATCGACATGTAGGCATCTGAATGAAGACACACCCACACATGCAGAGTGTGCAGAGAACTGCAGGCATGTAAAACACCCGTACATTGCTGGTGCTGCTCCCAACGACGCACCTCCCTCCCTTTTTTGCGGCACACACACCCACACGGCGATACATTTGCATATCTAGAAAGTATTTCTTGGTAAGTAGAGCAATGGCAGCTCTCAGGAGAGACAAAGACACAGATGAAAATTTGTATTAAAAAGAAGTAACATCTGAGCAAAAAAGAACAAAACCACAGTACACCATTACTTTAATGATCCATCATGTTCAAAGGGAACATATTCACAATCCTGCTGCAATAAACAAGGGAATGGAACTCTGGTGTAAAGTGCTTTTCATTTTGTTCCCGCGTGCAGCAGATGTTTGCTCTTCACTCCTACTTTCAAACAGTTTTTAACCCACATTTTCTTAAACATAAACCGTATAGCCACAAATCGTTATGTATACCGCAAAAGAGCGGTTGAGGTGATTGTTGTACATTTTACAGTAAAACCGGTGAGTCACAGGTCAGGTTCCCCCTGGTATCTCCTCCTCACTGAAGGCATGAGGGTTGCAGCATCTCAAGTGAAATTCCTCTTTCGCCCCACAGTCCATTACACCGAGGGTTCAGGGTTCAAAGGTCGTGAGTCCCAGGAGATGTCAACCTCATTACCCAGGAGTGCGTCAGTGCAACCCACAGGGTTTTCTTAGAATTTACATAACCTCTGACCTCTCTAAGAGGGAAGCTCCCGCTTTCTGTCATTCAAGCCGTTCTTCACCCGCCAGTTTACTCCTTTTCCTGGTTCAAGTTCACTGTCAGACTGCTGCCCAGACATGTTCAGGCCATATCCTCTCCTCTGTCTGAAACAGGACCTTTGCATTTTCTGTGTGTATGTGTTGTGCATTCCTGTATGCTGTGGTGGAAATGGTGTGTGTGTGTGTATCCATGTATTTGTTACCTCTTCTGGCATAAACACTGACCTTGTCAAGACCCCTTGGAGGTCAAATCCTGGTCCTAATGAGGCAGAACCTTCTTTCTGGAGGAACTGGTTAGGTTTAGAGTAAAGCTTTGAATTGTGGTCAGGTTAAGGTGAGAGTTATGCAGTGATTGGGTATGATTAATATAAGGGATGTGGCTTTGGTCAGGTTGTCAAAATGAATGGAAGTCAATGAAGAGTTCTTACAAGGAAGCTGGGTGGACCTGTGTCAAACTCTTGGTATCATACCATTGTATCTGTTTTCACATGAACAAGTGATGAAATGTAATTTCTCAAATGTTTATTTGGAAAAATAATTAGTTAAGCGTTAAAGGTTACACCAATGGGAGTTTTCCTGGCTAAATAAAGCAATAAAGCAAGAAAGAGTCACACAACTTTGTGGTCCTCATGGGTAACAATCTCAGCACATCGGTGGGGAAGTCATCAGATATTTGTGCTGTTCTTTTGTTTTTTGTTTGGTTTTGTTTAGGCACCCATGTGATGTAAAAAATAAAAATGAATAAAACAAGTAATACATTTTATTGGTAATGGGTTCAAAATTCATTTAGGTTTTGCTCTCTATTTAAAAATGTGTAATTATGTAATATATTCAGGAAAGAGTCAATCAACAGACCGCACATCAAACGTGGAAGCTGTTGTGTTTGAGCTTACCTTAATACCCTTTCATCCAAATGAGCATTGCCTCAAGTGACTCCATCAACACAGAGTTTATGAGAGCGGCCAAACAGGATCGGCTTGACTGATAAACGGAACAGAGAATCCCACTCCAGGATCCTCCCTTTTCTCTCCACCCTTTTCTTCTTTTTAATGTCTGATTGCTTAAGTGATAAGTGACGGTGATGGATGAGTCGGGCTTTGTGTAATTATTGTCCTGGTTATCACTGTCACTGCTGATAGCATACATCACTGTGTCCCAGCCCATTTTGCATGTGATAAATACACAGTAGCCGGCAAAATACATTCAAATCATTTGTGAACAGACACCTGGAGTGTAAACACATGGGCAGGCTAATGGAGGGTCCTGGTCGCTACGAGAGGCAGAGCACGAGGTGTGAAACACTGAGTATCATACAGTTGCCCCGTTTGTGATGTTTTGACTGTGGCTCTCTAACCGATGCCAAGACAATGATGATATAGACATTATATATATATGTATATATATATAGACATTTTAGATTATAGACAATACACACACACACTTCTGAGGCATCCCAACTCTTTCCTCACCTGCTGCGTGCACATCCCAGCCTATCCAAACAAAGCTCCTTTTTTTACATTCAGTCACTCAGTCGTTTTACTGTGAGATGATGAAATGATGAACGCTTAGACATACATATGATACTTGATGGCCCTTAGGTAATATAATCTTCTTGGATGATTTATGGATTGTGGCAATTAGTGCTCAGATAAGGGCCATTATTAGAGTTAATTTACCTATTACAGATAACTGTGTGCACTCCACTGTCTCCTCACGGAATATTTGCATACAGTGGGTGTGTAAAGATAGATGCGAGACGTAGTAATGTTTTAAGGAAGTCAGCATTTAATGTGCAGACGACAGACACTGATGTGTGTGATGTCATCTGCCATTTGTGTGAATTAAGTATTATTTATGTAAAAAAAAAAACAATTAAAGTTCCTGTTCGCCTTCCTTGTTAGTTTCTACTCCTTTTTTCTTTTTCTCCAGTACTGCGCCTGCCTCAGTCACTCTCAGCGCGGAGTGAACATGACCTCTGACCCGGAGCTCTGTGGCTGAGTGAGCATTATGGGATGTTAATTGGCCATGTAACAATGTATCAAACCGTGATATACTGCCATGTAAAATGTGGAAAAATGTCTTGCTGACTAATTCGTTTTTTCCTCCCAGTTTTCACTCTGGTTATTTCACCTTACATTAAGCAGGTCATTATCTTGACACAATCATCTCATTCACATGTGTTCTTTGTGTCATTTCTGTGATTCTCCAATCATTAAATTAAATGTTTTACAGTATCACATCTTTTTCTTTTCTTTTTTGATATTGGGAATAATTATTACTGTGTTATTTATTGTGGATTTCTTTCAACAACATAGGTGACAGTTACTTCCAGTATCATGTTACTCATATCCCCGTTCACATAATGTTTGCTTAGCTTTGAAGAGTTGACTTAGGGTTTTTTTGCCGCACAGACATCAAAAGTTAATATACCTTAGAGAAATAATTTAAGCTGGAGTGTATATTTATATAAGGCAAACACATTTTTTTTCTCCTCCTCCACTGTGTTGTGTGCCCTCAGCAAAAGAGCAGCAGCCTTTACAATCATCTTGTCATTTAATTCTGTTTCTGTGTACGGCCCATAAAGGAATCTGTCCTCCCCTTTACCAGTGTGAAATGTCATCTGAGCCCATCAATTACAATCTGCTCTACAGACAAACTCTCCCTCACACCTTAATGGACATTTTAGGAGATAACATGTCTGACAGTCAACTGAAAGGCTAAAAGACCACAGATAATCAGTGAAGGGAATTGTGACGGAACAGCAGTAGGTGACACCTAACACCTTTGAGGACGCTCTGCGTGGTCATGTCTAGTTCAATGTCGGACAAGTAAGTGCACAGTAAACAAAAACGGCCTAAGGTGAGCAGCATCATCTTTTTATAATTTACCCCTCAGATGCGACACCAATGTGTAAATCTGAGGGAAACCTGACATGGTGATTTGTTTGGTGTGAATGTACGTCTGTATGATATGTTAACATTTGATATGAATATCAGTTGTCAGCATAAGAATCGCAGACTTTTGTTCACTGTCAGCGGAGGCGACATTGAGCGATTCTGGGGCCCTAAAGGCAGGTCAATCAATACTGGTCCGTGGAAGATGAACTGTTGGAAAGGTCAGACGGGTCAAGGAGCAATGAGAGTTCACTGCCGCATGGCTGCCAGAAGCTTTCTCTCCTTCATGCTGACAATGGGAATATGTCCCACTGAGGTAGAGACACTTTTCCAATTTTAATTAGCAGCCATGGTCCAAAGACATTATTTAGATAATTTGAAAACAACTGAATGTATGGTGGAGTATTTGACGTAAAGTCAGGTGTGTACAACAGCTCTTAATACAATAGATGACCTGAAATGACAGCAGCTTGGATACATGAGCCACTAAGTACCCCATAAAGCACCTTCACGCCTCTCCTTCTCACTCTTTCCTTCTTTTTCTGTCTCACTTTCTCCCCCCCCTCCCTCCATCTGTCTCTTTTCAGCACTGTCTATAGCACTGTCTTACTCTCTCACCACCCCCCTTCTTCCCTTTTTTTCGCCTTCATAGACAGATGATATGCTGTCCTCCTTCCAACACCCTCACAGTAGCATATTTTTCTCCCTGGAGCAAGTAACTCTGTCTCCCGCCTGTGTCCACACTCCTGCTCCCTGCCACCCCACCCCACCCCAACAACACAACCCAGGACAAGCATGGCCTGCAGCTTCGATGGCCCTCCGTGGAACAAAAACACACGCTGCCTCTCAAAAGCCTCCTTTATCCACAGCAGACAAAAAGACGGCTTCACCTCCGCACTGTTCCCACCATTAGGCCCTGGCCTGGGCCCTTTCTCCTTTTCCCCTCCTCTCTTCCTCCTGCTCACACCCCCACTGTGTCCTTTCACCATGGGGCTGTGGGGGTGTGAGGTACGCCCTTTATGTTCACATGTGTCCATGCTGGTTTACTCTGTCAGACGTGCCCCCTTCACAATAGACGTGCAAAGAGATTGACCAGCAGCTTTTGACGCAGCCACCCCCATTCAGATATGAATGAGCATGGGTGGAAAAACACACCTGCACCTTTATGTGTGTGTGGGTCCGCCGTTAATGCTGGAGGGGTATGTCTGCTCTGGGTGGCATAGAGGTTTGGAATTGAGCTTGAAATAGATTCTCATACGGGGCTGAAATGGCACAAATCTGTCAGAGTGTGGTGAACTTGACCAGGTAGGTCTGATCACATTTGTGGGAGCCAGTTTCCTCACCGCCGGCATGTCATAATGTTTTGATATCATGAGTAAATTATATGTTCTCTTGTTCAACATATGGGAGCACCACTCAATCAACGAGGTCTAACGATGCAGTGGCAAATTTGCATTGCGTGAATACAAAGTGGGTCATTTGGAAGCGTTGTTGGCATGTAGACCCTGTCGTAAAACCAAATGCGTTTACATATTCAGTAAATGCCCCTGTTCAATGTAATGTTCACCCTTACATTTATTCTTCCTATCAAAAAAACACACACACAAAAAAAAACAACAAAAAAACAAACGAGATGCCCGGGCCATTTGACTCTGACTGGGTCCATGAAGAAATCATTATCCCCATGACCTGAAGCTATTAATTTCATCTCTCACTCCTCCCTCTGTCTCTCATTTCTCTCATTCTCTAGACAAATTCATTTACATGAAAGACCTCTCACAGTGGCACGGGCCTGCAGGTAAATGACAATCTAACCAACAATTTCATGCAATATTACCATTTCTCAGCTGTGCACAAAGTCCACGGGCTGTGGTAAGTGTATCATTAATAAATCTGCCCCTCTCCCATGACTGAAGGGATCAACATGTTTTAATTATCCTGCCGTGATTTGAACTTGATCAGTGTAGCGTTCAGTTACACAAGCAGTTCAGCAGCGAGTGAGATAAACACTCTGCCGCCGCACTCTGCATACTGAAAACGACGCAAGGACAAGGTGAGGCACAGTCGCAGTCTTCGCTCCGTCTGTCTGTCTGTCAGTCAGTCAGTCAGTCAGTCTAGGTATTGTCGTAGGTTTATGGGTTGTTTTTTTGCAGTGTGGCAGACAGACGGTGTATTCTGACAAGTCTGGGCCTGGTTGTGTCTGATCAGTGACAGCAGTGCAGACATAAAAGACAAGAATGGGGGAGGGAGTCTTGAAGTCTCAATATGGTTAAGATATTTAAATGTCCATAGACAGATCTGCTTAGGAGTCATCAATGTACAGTGCATCTTTCTAAATAAAGATGTGTCATTTTTTAATCATTATTATCTTACCTAATAAGCTATTCCTCATTTAAGCTGCTCAACAGTCAAGTGTGTAGTAAGACCTCAGCATTTCAAAGGAACAGGCTTGGGCAGTATGTTTGTTTGTGTGTGTGTGTGTGTGTGTGTTTGTACTTGTCACTTCCCCGGGACCTTCTCTGGCATAAACTCGGACCTTAACATTATGGGCTGTCCAAACGAATGGAAGTCAGCGCGGTGTCCTGAGAAGAACAGCTACGCAAACCCGTGTGTGTTTTGTTGTTCCCATCTCCTCATCAGGAAAAACTGCAGCCCTTTTGCCGCTTTGGTGTTTAAGTCCCGTAGGGCAATGGGCAGCTTATGTAGTTCACACACACACACACACACACACACACACACACACACACACACACATACACTGGAAACATACTCAAGAAGGGACCTGTTATCAAAAGCTAGTCCCACTGGCTGGCTGCCAAAAGAAACGTGCTGAGGCGAACACTAATCCACTTTAAATTACAACAGTACTGAAAGCCTGTGACCACAGCCAAATATTGATATGGGGTCATTAGTCAGTTATGGTGGGGACTCTTGCTGAGTGATCAGAGGGGAGGAGTTGGGGCAGAGGTGGCCAAGCAGGAGGTGTCAGAAGTGGTCAAAAAGGAGGAGGAGGAGGTCACCACGTGGGGATTATGGTATTAACAGGCCGAGGGTGAAACTTCACGCCAAAGTTAGATTGAGCTATAGAGGAAAGGCAAGTATTCGTTCTCTCACTCCTTTTCTCTTGTTTCCCCTCTCCCTCTCTCCCTCTCTCTCTCTTCATTACCTGCCTTTAAACACAGCCACATGCTCGTGTGAGAAAGCAACTGAAAGAGAAAGAGCACATTTGACTGAACAGTATTTTCACATCGACACCAACTCGGCTCAAAAAGCATCACCACTCCCCCTAGTGGCACATCAGGACTTAGACCTGCATCACTGTGCTCTTTCCAGAACGTATTACAGGTCATTAAAATAAAATACATTTAGGAACATAAAATTCTGCTTGTCTTTAGAACTCCTCCAATTCAATTATGGACCATTACAATTATCTGTTATTAAATTTTATGTGAATGAAACATCTTTTTTTCCCCCCTTCCATTTTACCTGGTTTTATTTGTTAGATTGATATGTAAGGCACTTGGCTTTCCCCTTAAATTGTAATTAGTATAAAGATGGATAGAAAATCTAGAGGAATCTAATCATTCAATTAGGACCGTAGTGTTTCAGGCTAAGTGAAACTACATCAATGCCTTGACGCAGATGATACCATTAATTTCCTTTGGGTTAGTAATTTGATAAGGATTCAAATTGGAGAGATTGAATTGCAAAGGGCATCATCACAGCCAAGCCAATTTAGACACGGCGTGGGGCAAGTGCCGCAGATAGAAGATGAAAGAATTGATGATAAAAAAGAGAAGAGCTGTTTATTTGATTAAGTTTCTTGACATAATTAAGGCTTAAATCATCATTGTTTAAATCCGCATATTATTCTTCTTTCGTTTTTTGTCCTTCATAATTCATGTATGCCAAGTGAGCAGAGGTTAGTGGGTTGTTTTCGAATGATTCCTCCTTCGCGGACAGGTACGAGATCAAGATCACAACGTGCTCGCGCGTAAACAATGAGGTGACTGCAACTGTGAATGGTGCAAATAAGTGAAAGAAAGAGAAAGAAAAAAAAAAGCCTAGTAACAGACCACCAGTAAAGTAGAGACCACCTATAAATGCTTTCCATCGGTGGGTTCACAGAAGCACTTCAGCTGTAATACTTTAATTGCTCAGGGACTCAAAGTCTAATAAGGTTTCTAAATCGAGCTGCTTTATTTGTTTTCCTTTGACTCGCGGCTAGAGCAAAAATGCAGCCACTCTAATTGCAGTGCCGTCATTAAGAGCTGTGGGTATTAAAAGTTTCTTCCTCCAAAAAATGAGCATGTTGCAATGTTTTTTCCCCCCTCTCTCTCTCTCTCTCCCTCTTTCTCTCATTCTCCCTCTCCATGAATTATGGGGCCCTATCTGTCAAGGCCAGGTTCATGCAGGAAGTAATTGAGTTTAATAGAAGAAAGAAAAAAAACTCTCAGCCTGAACAAATCTTGAAATTCAGAACGATAGAGTTCATTGACTGTTTTTACCAGTTGTTAGTGATGTTGTTTCGGGACAATTACCAGTGTGCTGCAAAGACAGGGTGAGTGTGTCAAAGAGGCAGTCTTTAATTTTGTTGTCCGTTTATCTATTGTTAACTCTCTGATTCAGATGAATTGTCACGTACAGGCAGTCATGCACCTCTCTCCTAAATTTAAGAAACAAAAAAAAAAAGCACTGTTGTCTCTTGACTATTAAGTGCCTCTTGTGATACAGACATTAGAGATTTGTGCATTCATTTCCACACATCTCACACCATCCTGGAGACAGAGCTGTAAAAATATGTATTCTCAAATCTGTATTTTTATTCATGTTTTAATCAAACCCATATCTTTCTTCTTTGAGCCACTTACTTTTAATTGAGTTTGTATTACAGTAATTATCAAGTGAGAAGGAAACGGAGTATCTGTCAGCTCGACGTGTCACAGGTACACTCTCACATTGACATGGGAAGGGTAGAGGGGGGTCTTCTTCGTCCCCTGATGAGGCACACAATGGCAATCACAACTCAATTAACACTTGCTATATATACAACTGTGCATGCACAGAAACTCGCACACGTGTGCACACACACAAACAGCGGGGAGAGGAGAGAAAAGGCTGTTTTCTAAGCCGCCGTATTGATCCTGTGACTTTGACAGCCACACCTGTGGTAGGACCTGTGAAATTAGACAGGAAAGAAGAACACACTTAAGACCTGAGTTGGTTGACGCCAATTAGGCAACTGTTTTTGTCATCCCGCACTACCTGCGTTCACCGGTGTTTGGGCGGACGGAAAAGGGGAACAAAAGATTCACTTAAAACGCGTCTGCGTGCTGATTTCTCTTCACACCAAGGTCAAAGACATATTTGAACGTGATATTTTGATTTAAAGAGTGTCAAATTTGCAGTGATTGAATAACGGTGAATACATGTATGTATAACACCGGGTACGATGTGGCAGATTATTCTTATTTGAGCACTGTGAAAACTATTTTTTTTTTTTTATCATGGTCGATTCACACATTTTCTGCATTAGAGTAAAGGCACAGTCTGTCTACATTCTGCACTGTCTGGCTGCCGTTTCATTGCTAAATTTCCTACATGGCTTCACAGTTAACCAATCTTCCTTTATGCCACACCTGATCTACTTTTACTGCGGCCAGTCACAAAAATCCCCCTGAAGTTATTTCTAATATTTCGCCCTTCCACACCCCACATGCCTTTCTTCTTCTTTTTTTCTCTCTCTCTCTTTCTTCTCTGTTCCCTCTCCCTACATCCTTCCCTCTCTCTGTCTAAACTTGCTTTCCTTGATGAGTCCTAGCAGGGAATCACAGGCTCGGAAAAAAGGTAGAAGCCTGACAGAGATTGATGTCTGAGCGCTCCCCCTGATTCGCTGATTAAACCCATCAATCAATATGCAGAGGAGGTGTCCAATGCAAATGGATCCAATCAGGCGGAACGGAGTGGTATTGTCTGTGTGTTGTGGCGAGTGGTAAAGTTAAAGGTGGAGGACGGGCACCTCAGCCCCGACTAAAAATGGATGCGGGGCTCAAAAGAGATGCAGGACGACAATTTGAGATCACAAAGATTGGCTGTTGGTGAGTTAATTGTATTCCAGTGGAGCAACAATGGAGCTGTGGTGGTGGGAGACGCTCATTCAAAGGAATTACACAGTGCATGATCAGTGACTCTCTCCTGCTCTCTGATATCACAAACACATGCATACTCCATCTCCTCTTGTGTAAACAGGAGGAGAAAAAAAAAATGGGCTCATACGACTACAGCTGCTAATTCCACATCACACAAAAACACACTAACTCACTCTCCATCTCTCAGATGCACACAAACAGAGCACGGCATCGTGCGCATAAATCATGGGGGCGGCATTCTCCTTGCTCTGTCCCCATCAGCTCATACACACCATCATATTTTCCATGTCTCCATCTTCATCCAATCTTACTGTAATGGTACAGCAGGGAGTGTGGCTGGATCTCCCCTCTGGGCCCGGCTGTTCCCTGAAGTATCTGCCTTGCTCTTACTCCAACCCTCATTTTAATACAAGTAGCATCCTTGGTCATTATAGTGAGAGTGTGTGTCCTGCTCACTTGTCATTGAGATTGGTGTGTGTGTGTGAGAGTCTAGATGGTCGTGAAAGTGACACAGCCAGGATGGATACCATTGTACCCAGGGGTCACGTTGGCCTCTGAGAGCTGCTTGGCATGCAGTCGCTCCGACTTGTCGAAAAATATAGCGGCTGTCGCAATCACCCTAACCAGCTTTTATTTCTGTCCAGTTCAAGTTCATTATTCATGATTGTTCCATCAGTGTTCTATCTCTATCACTCAGCAGTCTCACCCTCCTCATTCAAACCCCACAGAAAGAGAAGGCTGGTCATTTGTTTCAGTAAATGACACAGATGCCTCTCACTCTCCTTATAGACTTATTCCTCCCCTTTTTTGGGGTAAAGGGTGGGGGCGAGGCGGTGGCGCATGTGAGGGAATGATACCATGACACGTTCTTCCCTCCCTTCTCCTCCTCCTTCATCCCCTCCTACTTTCTCTCCCGCGTCCACCTCTCCCTCTCTCTCTCTCCACACTCCTCCTCCCCCTTCCTCCCCAGTAGGAGACAACGAGCCCCCAAAATGGCTGCCTTGGTGCCAGGGGGACCACAGGCTGCTCTCCCATCTCCCATAATCACCGGGGCGATGCTCGGATGCCTCCCCCATTTGCATAATGCCATCCTGACACTTTCACTTCCGCCATCCATCACCGGCGGCGTGAGTCCCGCGGCCTGCTCCGTCGCTCCGTCTCCCCCTGATTGCGTCCTGTGTTTATCTGCCCAAGCACAAAAGATTGATTCCCCGCTGTCTCTCGGCCTTATGTTCAGCAGATAGGGATTTTCGCCGAATGATGAAGCACCCAGTCAGCTAATGATAAACAGAAAACACATATTCAAAAGGACGGTCTCCCCCCTCTCTCCGGCTTTAGTGTGGCTGCCGCTCGCCTCAGCTTCTCCTCTGCCATGTGTGGGGAAGGGAGGGATGTCAGGTTAAGGAAGTGAACACACTCTGCAGGGAGTTCAATTTGAAACGCAATTGTTTTCCTGTCAGTCCTTTTACATTTTTTCTGTTGATTTGCTCCAGGGGTAAGGGAAAATGAAGGACCGGGAGGAAAGGGAGATAGCAATTAAAATAAAACTGTCGTCTTGATGGCTGCTCTTGTTCTTCTACACACCACAGTGCAGGCGGATCTGACAGACCATGCTTTAAGAACATATCCTGGCTGAAAGATAAAAGCATACATGAGTGCAGCCCAGTAGCTTTTAAGAGGATGGAATTGGTACATGAGGGTTCCTATACTGCGGCTCAAATAGGTACAAACCAAACCCACTGAGTACATTATTCATTTAATTACTAAGTATCTTACATGATGTTGCATTTAACCCCCGTTTCAGCTCTAACATCCACTGAATGCATGTTGTAACAAAAAAGCGTGACATTATTACATCCATTAAATCAACTAATTAAATGTTTTGACACCATGCTTCACTTTAATGAAGTGGGCCGGGATCACATATCTTTAAATGTACTTGTGCACGGTTTACAACGCGATAAATATTCCCCCACTACGGCGGGCAGAGCTGCTGCACGCTGGTGCAGAATGCCAATGCAAAGCATTTCAGCAAGTGCACTAAGTCTGCAAAGTTTCACTCCACGATAACAAAATACTATTAGCTGCTGTCACGTACAGGAGAAGAGAGATTATTTTATTTATTGAAATGAGATTGAAATGATAAATCTCTCTCCCCATGATAAAACACTAGGACTCATAAGCCTAGTGTGGGGGATAGGGATTAGAAAAAGATGGAGGCGAGAGAGACAGAGAGAGAGAGAAAGAGAGAGAGAGAGGGAGGAGTGAGAGGGGAAGAAATTCATAATGCATAATAAAACAAAAGGTGTCGTGGGAAACATCACTGATATTAAAATCAGAGGCAGACAGATCTATATGAAAAATGCAGATTTGAAAATGTAAATAACCATGGCCCTAGGGGGGGAGGGGGAGTGATTCAAAGATAGGATGACAACATGAAGAGAAAGGCATTTATATGGGGGCTTTGATGTTTCTCACATCCAAATTTATGCTACTGACGACCAAAATAATGCCACTGAAGGGGATTTTACACAGTGCACTGCTGGCCCCGTTTCATACCATGATGATATAAAACACATTATGCTTCACATTATCTCAGTGTGAGAATGCCTGGTAATGAGATGATTCACATTCAAGAGGGATACTTAAGACTGCATTTTAACATTTCCAAACAACAACATGTTATCTTCACATTAAAGTCCTGCTCCGAGAACAAAGGTGTTTCGATTCGTCCTTAAATGTGTGTTATGTCCGTGGGAAATCCACACCGTGTGCCTAACCTTAGCCTCCGACAATGACCCCTCCCACTTTAATCCAAATGCATCCCAGATTGCTTTGATTTTCTGCCCGTCTCAAGCTGTCAATCAGAATCAGAAGGAGAACGGAGCCCCGTGTTTGGATGAAATATCCCTTTAATAAAGCCGACTGTCCTCGTCACTCAAAGGGCAAGAGAGGATCATTGAGAAATGTGCTGCCGTTTCTGCCGCTGTGTCAAAATGACAGTGTAGTTAAGTGAAATAGGAACTGGGCTGCAGTGTGTCTGAACATGTAATTTTGTTGTGCATCCGTGTTCAGGTCCAGTGGCTTCACAAATTTAGAGCCTCTTTGGTTCTTGTCTCCCTCAGGATATTGTTGCATCTGACAGAAGGTTTGTGGGAGTGTGAGAAAACTATACTAGGACACCATGTTGCCTGTTGCACATCTTTTATGTGTATGACCCCTCCAACACATTTTTCCTCACAGGAAAAGAGTGGGAGTCGCTGGCTATTTCCCCATTTAATCCGCTGCACAAGTTTAGCCTTGTCGCTGTGCTTTACAGTGCTCAGCTCCTGAACATTGCCATTAGGGAGCTCCTTTCACAGCCATTATTTTCAGTATATCATTGTTCTGGCAGCACAAGCTGGCCCATCATCATTTTTCTTTTCTTTTTTCTCTTGTTTTTAATATGAAAAGAGAGCATTGAGTCACTTGAAGTACTCACACTGCTCTAAAATGTTGTATATATTCCTCAAAGCTTGTTCATGTCTTGTGAAAAAGACCACCGTTATCAAATTGCTGCTATTTACTAAACATGTACAGTGTCTGCTACGCCTTCACATACAGTGTCAAGGAAATAAAAATAAATTGCAGCTTAATTTTTTGGTCTGGCCATCATTAGTATCACTTATGATAACATTACATTCTCCGTATTAATTTGGCAAGAAATACCAGTCAATTACACAGATTTCAAATTAAACCCCGAACTGCTATTACTGAGGTACAACTCATAACCCGCCCAAATGAATGGTTTTATTGGTGGTAAATTAATAATTCATAGTGTTTTGCATTTTACTTAAAGTGTAACACTAATAAAAACTAATGTGTTGCCTGGTTGCTAAAAAAAAACTACATGTATGAGACGAGAAAATGATGTCTTTACAACTTAATTAACTATTGAACTTGGACAATTAAATTTTTCACAGCATGGTGGCCTATGTCCGATTTGTAAACAGTGAGAAAACAAAGGATTTATTAACCAGCGATGAAGCCAATTATTTCAAATTTCTAACTCTTTATAAAGGGATTAGAAAATGGAATGAAAGACAAAGTGAGCAGCTTTGTTTTTTTTTTTATCACCAGATTTGTATCGTCTGGATCAACTTCACTTAAAATGTGTTTGATTGTCTCATTTATTGATTTGGCAAAGTTGTCTGTGACGTGAGCAGTTACAGTGATCACAGAGACGGGGATAATAATGTATGTAATATAAAGTGATTATCTTTTAACTGACAATCGAAAATAGTAAACACAGCGAGCAGAGAACGTGAAGCACGGATCTGCCTGCCAAGTCAGCTAACATGGACGCCTTAGCACTTCCACGTGCAGCTCTGCTGAGGTCAGTCTTTCTGAGCCCTTTAAGAGCACACAAGGCCTTCACCCCTGCCGGCTCCACAGCTGCTTTTAGTCAGGGCCTGAGGTCCCTCCATCCTCTCCCTCCCCTTCCCAATCTTCTTCCATCCCTTTATCCCTCCTGCCCCTCAGCTTTCTGTTCTTTTGCCAGGACTGTAATCAAGCCTTCAGCTTGTGGCCAGGGCCTACCCCCGTCCCGGCCTGAAAAGCCACCAACAGACAAAACTATGAGAGAAATGAAGGGCAGAGACAGAAGGAGGCGAGCAGGGTGTGAGAGATAGTCATTAAAACTGTGCCCTGTGTGCCGAGAGAGAACACGCATAATGTTTTAAATACAGGGATTGCTGCATTTTGTTTGGGAAAACATTATTGTCGAAAAAGTTCTGGCACCATTAAAGATGGCAGCGCAGCAACAGTACACAAGTGAGCACTAATCAACAACATGTGCACCTCAAATTCCACTCATAGCACTGTCTGATTAAGGCTTTTGTCAGGGTATTTGTTGGTGGTGAAGGGGTGAGAGTTGCGATTATAAATATTTTGTACACAGTCAACATTTTTTAGAGGAATTAGGCTTTGGCTGCTTTTTTTGGATACATTCTCATGGGCTGACAATACCTGCTTTTGTGTGCGTTCTCCCTTTCCAGTTTCATCTTCCATGGCCAGAGGGGATGAGCTATCCACAATGGTCATGTCCAAACAAACCCCCATCATATTCCTCGCTGCTGCTCCTGAACATGACGCCCTCTCAGATGACACGAACGCAACAGCAGCCCATTATTCTGGACAGCCTTTTGGTTTGCTCAAGGATGTGCTGCTGTCAGTGCTGCCTTTCAAGGCTTGGGCCATGTACAATCTGTCAAGGCCAGTGGAAAACAATGCTGAGGATCATTACACAGAAAGGCAGGGCCAAAATCCCCCATTGTTTCGCACAGCCACATCGGTCATACATGATGGTGAGAATAAAGTTGATCAATTTGGCGGAAATTAAAGTTACTTTTACATTAAAAGATTAGTGGAAAAGTAAATGCAAAAATAAATTCAAATTAAGTTCTGTTTCTACTTCAGAAAGACCCCCTCTTCAATATTTTTAGCATCTAAATATTTGTTTGCCTTCTTAAACCGAATTTAAATAAAATAGGTTCACTTTATTTTCTAAAGACATTTGTAAAGGAAAATCCATGGCAGGAAATCCGTCCAAATCCTTGGAAAATCCAATAATATTTGCATAGAGCTTAAAACATGCAAAGTCCCTGCATACGAATTAAGCTGGAAAGGAAAGCCCTGCTGGTTATGCATTAAAATGGATTGGAAGCAGGGTCTGACTCCTACAGGTAAAAGCCCCAGAGTGACGCCTGATTCTGCACTTAGAGGAGACAAAAGCCAGAGATGTCCGTCCACTGCTGTCCAATGCCTCATTGTGCTGCTGGTTAATCTGTTTGGCAATGCTGCACACCGCTCCGTGACCCACTCCAGCTTTCACACCTACCTTGTGTATAGAAAAGATGAGCACAAAGATAGCTGTACATCGCACAAGGCCATTGATGTACATCGCAGACGGAATGGTTGATTGTGCGGTGAAACAAGGAGAGACACACAAATCTGTGGACAATAGCCCACAAGAACATCAAGTTGAAGAGAAGAAGAAGAATGTAGAACGCTTTTCTTTAGCAGAAGTTCTTCCAAGGCCAGAGCTGATTACAGGACGAGGCCTGACACAGTATGTGTGCTGTCAACTCGGGGAAAACAAACATGGAATTTATAGCACATTAAGAATTCAACAGGCAATCTATTCAAGCAATTAATGGCGTATGAAAATAAGCTCTGTTGGCGTTGAAAGCACTCCAACGCGAATGTAGGCCACGACTGTTGTGTGCTTTTGTTTTCCGCTGATTCGCCCTTGAGGATCACAGTTTCAGAGCTCACACACTTCACAAAGCTTCCCTGCAAGTTGTTGTGCCCCCCTTTTCGTATTCTTGTGTTAAAACACAAGCGTATTAACAATTACAATTCCTCCTCTGTTTGCCCACATGAGTGCAGCCAAGGTGATTCTGATTATACTAAACAATGTTTGACATTGACAAGATATTTGGGCGATGATGTCGTTTGTCATCTCAGACCTGAAACATTACATTACTGTTCTCTGAGTAAGCTGTCATGTGACAGGTCCTTTGGGCAAATGTAAATACACAAGCCAGATATTCTAGTAGGAAAATAAGCAACGTGTAAAGTACTGGACATCCAGTTCTACTTAATGTTCCTGTGAGCTTAAGAGTGTTTATCATTCGTATTTAATTACTGGTTTGGCAGAAAAGCTGATCCTGTGGCTGGCTGATGAGTTGCAACCACAAAAATAAACACACGCACATGCACATACGAGCACACGAGCACACACACACACACACACACAAAAGAGATACAGATAAAGAAGTACAAACAAGCTTTAGGGCCTTTGGGCATGCAGGTGCTGTTAAAGTGACCTCTGGCAACTCTGTTATTTGTGCACATTTCTTTTGTCACTCACAACACATTCCTGCCATGACTGTAAAGGTCTGAAGTGTTTGTGGAGCCACGGTAACAGCTCCACTTTCCTTCAACTTCTACTGTGCCAAACAGAGTTCAGAAAAGAAAAAAAAAGTACTGTACATTATGTGATGTAAGTACATTCATCCCGGTGAAAGGCCTCTACTGAAATGTGTCCAGGTCCCAAGTCAAACATGCACTATAGTCACAGTGAATTTAAAAATAAACTTTCTTTAGTTAAAAAAGTGAGTGAATGTGTTTGTAACAGATGCAGTATACCTGCTCTAGTGCACTACAAATAATTCAGCAAATCTGTCTTGTGGCTATTCAAGCCTCAGTGAGGTAGTAAACTGAGTTCTGACTCTGTGCCCTAACCCATGAGAGGGATTATGGTGAAGCTTTGACAGTTCAGGAGTTTCACAACTACCATTTAGGACAGGCCCAAAGTACTGAAGGAGAGCGTGTGTGTGTGTGTGTGTGTGTGTGTGTGTGCGCGCGTCATGCATGCTTTGGATCCTGTTTGCCTGAGGTGTTTCTCTCGACTGATAAAAGAAAACATCCAGGAGTGACATCGATTTTGAAGGAGTTGTTGTGTATGCAGCTCTTTAAATGCACATCTGCTGAGGGATTTCGAGGAAAAAGTGAATACTGTCCACACGATTTGCACGGTGCCTCCACCTTTGGATTTCCAGAGCTTATTGTAAGGAGACAATGGACGTATAGCCGAAGTCACCTCATTGTATGGGTGGCCTATTAAATACAGTGTGTACTCACATTCACGATGACAGTTGCAGCAATTTACACATGATAATTCCCAAGATCCACACATGAATGACATAAAGCGATCGTTTCAGCTCTTCACACATGCACAACATTAGTTTCACATGTTGTAACCTCATGAAATGACTCTCAAGGAGAGCCTGATACAGATTAACACAGTATACATTATAGACCACTGATGCCTCCCTGACATGTGACCAAAATTAATCAGATTTAGATTCAAGTGATCAAACTGTAATTAATCATGTGAAGAGGGAAATGATCCTTGACGCGGCTCCAGCTGCGAGATGCCTCTGTTTGGTCCCGCGTGCCCCTCTTACAGGGGGTCCACCGGGGCTACATTAAGAGGCTTTGTGCCAATGTCACCTAAATTACAGTCACTTAACACAACAGATGTACTGAATGTCGAGCAAATGATGTGCTCGGGTTGGGGCGGCACATTCACATGCATGGAATAAATTTTACCCGATGTATCAAATGTGTTTTTGTTGCATCCTCTCCCCCTCTCAGTGAATTTGCATTTTGCTATATGCATTGCATGCTCCACTAACCCACACTGTCTTGTATCTCAATCTCCTAACAACTCCGTCGATGGCTCTTTTATTTGCCGGCCTTTACGGTCTCCAATGCAGCTTCTGCGTAGGTATATTAAGCGTATTTATTTCAGTGCATCAGTTTGAGGAGATTTTCTCTGCTCTTATAGACTCAGCAGTGGATATGCCAGACAAGCTTAGTTCTGAAGATTATTTTTCTCTTTGTGTGTCAGACTCCTCAGCAGCGGCACAGGGAGATACAGGTATTCAGATGGGAGCCAACGCGGACCGGGCCATTGTGCTTTCCTGCACACAGGAACAGAACGTTCTAGCATTGCAGGTATAGAAGGGGACAATAACCCAGGGTTGCATGCACAAATTATATTCATCAAGTTTATCAATAGCAAGTTGGGATTTAAGCCAACAAGCTCACCCTACCAACACCTCCTCCATAAGTCAGGCTTTCAATGCACAAGTTAATTCTGCATACAGTGAGAGGAATGATCTGTTCACAAGTATTATGCCGTCTTGGATGGATATTTTATGAAACCAACACCACTGCTGCCGCTACTCTGGCAACAATCCCCAAGCATCAGCAAACATCGCTCATTTCTGTGTATAAATACTAAAGAAATAATGCACCGATACTATAGACCCTCTTTTTTATATGATAGCGGGAGAGAGCGCAAGATATTATAGGCAGTTTAAAAGACGACACCCTTGAACAGTCTGTAATTGTACTTTACTGAGGGGAAAAGGAATAAAGTAGAATAAAGTAAGAGGAGATATATTCTGAAAAATCATAAGCCATTATGCTCCAGAACGGGTTTGTGGGGCGGGGCGTACATCCGCATAAAGCACTGCTGAGAACCTCCGGCAAATTACCCCGCAGGCCTGTGAGGAGGGGGAAATATCACTAATTGCCCTCCATTCTGTCAGGTCAATTGACTCTAATTGGAAAAATAATAAAAAGCATACTACCCCGGGAGCAGCAAGCACTGAAAACGACAGGGTCCTTTTTGGAAAGAGAGCGAAGGGGGGAGAAAAAGCTCAAATTCCTCAGTGCAAATATGCCATCTGAAATCTATCTTTGCTGTTGCCATTCCTCCCTCAAAAACAATTACAGCGTGCCTTCCCTTTGCCACTCGGTGGCTGTAATTACAGGAAAAGGGGGCACGGGTTACATACCAAGTGAATATCATAAAATGACATCTGATTAGGCATTAATGTGCATAATGTGGCAGTTTTTCACACATTAGTGTGTGATCTTTGATAGCACAGAGCGGGTCTGTGGACTTGTGTGTGTGTCTGTGGAGGGGGGTGGGTTAGTCCTCTGGTCAGCTGCTGGAGAACCGTCTCTCCAGAGAGCTTGGTAATTTGGAGTCAAATGAGCGTAGTCAGGAGATCAGGCCACCTACAACAGTAAGAATACAGTAGGAGAACAAGGAGGTATTGAGTATGAGCTATGCCCCAGGTGTTGGCAGACAAGGGGGAATAGAGCTAATCTACTATCTACATTACCAAATTATTGGAGATGAATGGCTCTGCTAATATAATCTCCCACCCTGGGGGGATGATCCCAAGATTAAGGGTCTGCCTCAGTATTCATTGCAGTATTCAGCCCTTTGAGTCTCTCAAAAGTTGTAATTTTGTTTAAGCCCAGCACTTACCACAAACCAGAGGAAAGTTCTCCAGCTTGTCCATCCTCATTTGGCAAAAACATAAACAGAGTCAGAAGAGGAAGTATCTTTTTCTTTTCTTCCAAACGTGAGTAATTGATAAGTTTGATCGCGGTGATCAACTACAGATTGGGTTTTCTTAGAACTATAAGGAATTTTGGCAGCATTCCTGTACTTGTTCTGTGCCAGACTTCATATTCCAGATAAATGGCTTTTATTGCTGAGGAGTTCCATGTGTGCTGTGTTTAATTTCAGCAGGGGTGAGTAGGTTATAAGAGGTCAGTTTTTTTGTTTAACCCTCTGTTGAATTGTCCTTCACTTGTAGGAGAGAAGTTGGTCTGACCTGAACTGAAAACAAGTCTTATTGTCAGCCAAGAATAAGTTTTTCTGCGAAACATTGTTTTCACATTCATTCGGATTCAGTGCGATTGCAGGTCGTGCAGTGCTTGTGATTAATTCATTGGCATGTAAGGCTTCCGGATGACAAAGACATTCTCCTGTGAGACTCACAAGGCACAGCCCCCGTCAGCGACGTCTTGCCCCTGGAGACAAACTTAGGATAAAACAATGACAGGAGCCCGGCAGCACACAAACCAGCGGCAAACAGCACACCCACCTGCTTATGATCAATGAAACCTCACCGTATACTATCTCGGCATTGCACGCCAGCCACTGATGAAAGGCCTCATCGTTAGTGACCGCCTTTGATCGGCTCATCGCCTGTTTTGAAATGTAAATTGACGGGAAAAGGAAAGGGCTCCACGAAGGAGTGGCATGCAAAGGAGAAAAGGGGACCCCACCCTCTGGGGAGATTAACACCACCCGAGTCAGACATGTGTCAAGTGGGGCTTGATGAGTCCTGAGAAAATGAAAAAAAAAGTATGAAAAAAGAAGACAGAGGAAAGAAAGCCCTTTCTCTTCCCTTCTTGCCTTCTTCTGCACATCCCTGCCTCTCAGATCATCATCTCCCGCCCTTATTCTGTCAACGCCCTTCTTGATGGTTACTGTCAGAGGTGCACATCTCTTTTGTAGTGTGGTGTTTTGCTGCTGCCACAGTGGAGATGCTTCCTTCCTCTGCATATGCACAAGTAGGCAGGGGTTGGTTGGGTGTGGGGAGGAAGGTGTTAGATGGGTGGTGGTGGGATGGAGGGGGGGTTGGCAAGGCATGGATGCCTGTAGTATCTGCTGATCCTGACACACCTTTGGGAATCAGAAAACCAAAGGACAGACGGAACGCTTCTTGGGAAATAGAGGGAGCATGATATCGGAGTAGAGGGATTTGGATGTTGATGATGGGGGGATGCAAGGGTGAGGCACATCTCTATGCCATTGCAGATGACAACACATCGGGTGACAGCTAACCAATGTGGTAAAAACTTAAAAGGAAAGGGAAAAGATACACAGAGGATTGTTTGTTTAAAGGCCTAAAGTATGGCTACAGTCATACAACTCAATGTATTCTTTAAAAATGTGTACATTCTGCTTCGGTCACTCCTGTTGTCCACACTACGGTGGCATTTTAGTACCCTCCAAAGCAGTGAAGACTAAAAGTGCTGCTTGCTTCATTTTTGTTTGAAATGTCTGGGGCTGAGTTTTAGCATCGACTGGGCAACAACGCGGTTGCAGTTACGATAAAGCAGTTGCACAGCTACGACTTGACTATCAGCTGTGAATGAAAAGCTCCTATTAACACTTATTTTCATTTTCACCATGTCGTTGGCCTCACAAAAGAAATCCCTGCTCCTACTTTTTGTGCCGCTGCTGTTTCTCATTAATACTGCAAACAACTGCAGAACAGATCATCAACTACCTGCTTACACTAACACACACCTGCCCCGTGTACTTGAGCGGTCACGTGATGTAGAGTACGTTTACAAATTACTTTTGAAACGGAGCTGAAACACTGAGAAGGCAGATTGTTTATCTGAAAACACCAGTTGTAAATAAAAACATAGCCGTATGGATGTAGCCTATATTTGTTCAGTAAAGGAAGCACGAGACGTGGAAGGATGGGACTGTGTGTTGTCATCCTGTGAAAAGGAATGTCCCTCTTGTCACAGAAGGGCGGAGGTGTCACCTTTTCATTTCACTCCTGCGCCTGTCTGCCTGTGCCTGAAAGGACCATTGCATCATTTGAAGTGACGATGAAATAGAATAGTTAAATAATGTCTCAGCAGGAGGCCGTTTGCAGAGATGATACAATGCGCACGGCCTGCAAACTAATGGCCAGCTGTCTTATAATGAGCCACGGCGATCCCGGGCCCACTGATTACCCCATCGTCCCATCACTGTCCCCACTGTGGGACATTACAGGCGCTAAGGGGAGAAGACAGAAGGGGAGAAGGAGTGCAGAGGTGGAAGATAAGGGTGGGACTGTCCCTTTCTCTCACATCTCACACCCCCAAGCCCTCCATCACCACTAGTAAGCACCCAAACCCTCTCAGTTAACGAACCGAGAGTCGTCTAATTAGAGCTCAAAAATTCATGAGGGTCCTCATTAATATTGAATATCTGTTGTGGGCCACGACTTCAAAATAAGCACTTGCATATGCAGATGGAAGGTGAGAAAGAAGGAGGGTGGGAAGAAGGGAAAAGGGGAAGAAGTGCATTGTGTGCCGCCAAAGTAAAGGTAGTAAGGTAAAGGTGGAGGGAAGGAAGTAGAGAGGATCTAAGGGGATGGGGAATGGGAAGTACATGAAAAGAAGGGGCGCCGGTTTGGGAGACAGATGAGGGGAGAAGATGGAGGGAGAGTAGAGATAAGAAAAGGGGAGGAGAGGGAAAGGGATGAGAAAAAGTGAGAGGCCCCAGAGAGCTGTACCTGTGGAGAAGAGTTGTAATGTTGTAGGATTCTCCTGGGAGTATATGCATGGTCTTTAATGAGGAGGGTGGAGCACGATGGCGAAGAATAACAAAAAAAAAGAAAGGAAAAAAACATTCTGCTCTTAATCCCTCGCTGAGAGGAGGAACTCTTTCAAGCAGGTACGCAGAGGTATCACTTTTCAAGTCCCTCACTCCTTCTGTTTTACCCTAGAAGAAGCTACACAGATAAAAGATACAGTTATTTGAAGATTCTCCGCTACCAACAACCATCATTTGCCTTTGAGATAATTCTGGGTATTCTACTTCAGATTCAGAGGCATATGGGTGATGCAGAGGTGGGGGTGGGGGGGGGATACACTACATTAACTATATGTAAGCCACTCTGAAAGACATCAAGAAAGTCATTTTATCACAAAGAAGAAAAAAAACCCAGACACAAATCAACAATTCCTCCTCACATTTGTATATAATCGAATGGTTGAGTTATATATTTGGATGTCTGCATTAACATTTACCCTGGATGCTTTTAATATACTTTTGTTAACTTGTCCTTAACAGATATACAGTAAAACCCGTACACTGGTCAGCCACAATAATCAAAAATCACACCTGATTGTCTTGATCTTGATGCCCCAATTAGTTATAGTTGTATTGCCACTCCTTATGGAAATACAACACAACTTTGTTTGCAACACAACTCCAAATTTAAAACACAAAAATTAAAAGTATGGTCTTAAAACAGAGCAGCCAAATGGTGAGGTGTATTGTACTTGCTCATCAGATGCTTGTATATGTGTTTTATGATTTTAAGTCCATAGCTCTTGGGGAAAAGCAGTGTTTTTCAGTCAGTCATATTATAAAGGATGAAGGTGAAACACCAGTTCTTAAGTTCTTTGGTACCTAAAATATAAAAACAAGCATAATATCCTAGGTATGTGTCAATAGAGGATTGTGGGCGGTGCCCTTTGTTTGTGGCCTTCTGGTTCACATACCAGTATCTGATATGAAAACGTCCTTATTTTCAAAATGTGTGCAAGAATAACTTGCCAGCAGCACATTTTTTCTTTCCATTGGCTGATGGCTTGCATTAGCTAGAGACCTTTTAAACGTTGCTGTCATCATGACACCATAGTTGATAGGCAGGTATCATTTTCCACATGTAACTGAAATAATCATAAAATGTCAAATGATTCCCTTAAGGGAAACAAAACGGGTTCTGTGCATCTATGCCTGCAACACTAAATGTGCATGCACATACGTGACTGCATATTTGCACACGTAAATGTCTGAAGGCGAGTGTGATTGCATCAGCTCAGGCAGCTGCTTTGGCCCATGTGTGCTCAGCACTTTGCTTGTGTCCATGTGTGTATATGTTTGTGGGAGAGGTGACTGTGGTTGGGGCCAACCTGAGCACTCCTCCTTGGTGTGTCTGGGAGGTCCAGGCGAGTCGAGGGCTTTGGAGGGCGTGGATGTGTCTGCGCTGAGAGATTTGCAGGCTTCAGCCAGGATCACTCTCTTTCTCCGGTGCCAAGTTAAGCAGTAGCATAATTAAAACCTCAGAGGAATCTTTTTGAAGTCAACAATGGGCTCTTAGGCGAACCTTAATGCAAACACACATACTGTACACAGACACACACTTAAAGTCATGCACCCACTTGCACTCTGCCTTTGCTCTCACACTGACAGAGATGCACATGCGACCACACACATCTACTGTTTGTCCGTGCATCTTCACACACTGTTGAAAGATACAGGATAGATTAGATTAGAGCTCTATTTGTTGTCGAGGAGGAAATTCATTTCCACAGCGAGCCAGTTACAGGTACATTCATACAAGGCAGTTATTACTCCTGCACATGATTCGACACAGACCAACACACAATCACAGAAGAAATGCACTCATATGAAGAAGTCATAAGTGCAGAGGAAAGATTTGCAGACCAGGGTTCTATTAAAAGGTGCTGAAAGCATATGGGGCAATGTAATGCATGTGTAGTAAAAGCAAGATTTATCCAGTATGTGAGCACACAGAAAGAAACAACAGGAGTATTCCCTGCGTATGCTAACATCGCCCTTCGGTATGCACACACACACACACACATACTGTACACACACGTACTGTACAGGACAATTACTCACATTAAACACCAACAGATGCCATCTTGATTAAATTTGACCACACAAACACAAATGGAGTCGAGCGGGTCTGCGTCAAGGGTTCCCAGAGCATATGCCGTGCAGGTCGTCAGGAGCCCGGGAATAAGGGAAGGATCTGAGGCCGCCTGCTGTTGTTGGCTTGCAGACAAGACATGGTGGAAAATACCTCTTGAGCCCAGAGACGGCACAGGATCGTGACCTACCATCCGCTCCTGCTCTGAGACTTGGCCCAAAAAACACAGATGTAAGAGATGTAAACACAGGAGGAGAGGCTTCAGCGGAGTAATTCACAGTGTGTGTACAGGTCCTGACCTTGTTAAGCGAACAATAGCATGACTGTGGGGGCACGATGAAAGTGTAAATTGGAAAATCAGGGCTTTTTCTATAATGAGATATTTATGTGCTTAGTTTTTACGCAGTTCTTGGCTCCACATCAAAGCAAGAAACCGTATAGCTTCTGTGTCCCAAGGTTGCAAAGTCAAGTTAGATTCATGCCCTAGACTCATAATGGCACAGATCAAAAGTATTGGGCCTTGTAATATGATCACAGTGGGAGTTCACAATGTGAGCTAACTTGCTATTTAAATGGAGCAAATGAAAAAAGTGTGTGATCCTTATCTGCCATTGCCCATAACACATGCCGGCATGATGGCGGTATGCATCGATAAACTCATAAACAAACTGTAATTACTAGCCCATTAGAGAAAGAAGACCGTCACAAACACGGGCTCATAATCCCCACACAGGAGGGATGGAGGCTTGTCACGTGTTTTCACATAACCCACTGAACTAAAGAAGTAGAGCAAAATACTTAATGATTTGTGACTGGGGGACAAACAAACCCTTTTGATATAAGAAGCTTACACACTCTCAAAAGAGATGTAGCAAATGTTGACGCTCTTGCTCATGACTGTACACATTGGCCGTGTTTGAATTGGAGCTCAGCTTAATTTATGGGGGAGGTGATCAGAAAATTGAAGGCAAATTGGTGTTTTATTTGAGGTGGATAAACATGTATTCCTCTGCTCAGAGTAATCAGGAAAATAATCATTGCCGCCTCAACAACAAATCCACTAGAGCAAGTTTCCGGATGATAGCCTCATTGTTTGAACTGGACCCTGCAGAGTGTGCTGTGTTTTCCCCTGTGTGTCTAGACACAGAGTCTCTTGACAGTCCTGGCCACGCTTTACTCGCAAATCCACGCACAGAGAGATTGGAGGCAGGAACCTCTGAGTTCATTCATTATACAAAGAAAGTCTTTCACCGGCTCTAGATGTCACTCCTCAACCCCAACCAAGCCTTTTCGTGTTTTGAATGATACTGTGACTTTTTTATGACATTTTGGACATTAATATTGCAGGGATTCCTTATATCCCCTCTTGATACCTTTATGTATTCTTGGGGACTTCAAAGGTGCTGGTCAGGTCCTCTAACCTGGGATATGAAGGGGCCCATGTCTTTATTTTGGACAGCAAGGATACGCTATGATCCATTCTGAAAGTGTGCTTGTGTGTCTGTGTGTGTGTGTACAGCTCTTCTACCCAAATCTCCCTCACTCCTAACCTTCAGTGGACAGCGGTATGACTTGAGTGATCAAGCAGATCAAGCCCACATCTACCTCAGCTACCGTCTGTGGTGACATTTCACCAAACCCGAGGCAAACCAGGCCACCGTGATCCTCGTCGGCCTAGATATAAGTTTCAGTTGAGCCTGAAAACAAAGTCTCAGGACTAAAAAACAAGGAAAAACTTTATCCAAGGGACATGGATAATATCGTTAAAAAAAATTAGGGTAGAGTTAGAAGTATAGGAGAAAACTGGCTTGCATAGCAAATCGGGCAAAAGCAGTGTATAAATAGATAGTATTCTCATTTGGTTTGTTTTAAGTCATGGTAAAATTGCAAATCTGCAATTTTTGCTTTTGTCTTTAAAAAGTACCTTCTCTATTTTAGTAATTCCTCAAAGGAACTAGTCATAATTTATTCATTATGATTTCATAAAAATGTGTTTCTTAATACAGCCTCTTTCTAGAGCAAGCTTCATATCATTGCTCAGACATGGGCTCCTCTTTTAGCACATTCTAGGGATGCATTATATTATTGGCACAATGTCGTTATTGGACAATATTGGCTTTAAAATGATTGGATATCATCAAAAACACCAAGATCCCCGACATAACTACTTATGACTAAAAGAGTAGCTGAATAGGCTCCTTGACTTTGATGCGTGCACCCTCTCCAACTACTATTTTATGATTATTTGTTTGGCTCAATGAAGACATTTTTATTTTATCTACATCTGCTACAAATATTATGTTAATTTCACTGCAGAAGCAACTAAACAGCCTCTGCAGGTGTGCACAGGAAAAAAAACACATTTATATATTTAAACATAAAATTATCATCCCTATATAGTTTTGATTAACACGTACAATCTACAGATTGATAAAATAAACATGTATTTTTACGTTTAAGTTGTATTCTTTTATTTTAATTTAAATATATTCAGGGTTAATGGATGTTTGATGTTTGTATGACATTTCTTCTTTTTACCTTTTGCTGGCACATTAGAGAGCCATTAAGTACATACACTACACACTAAAAAAACAACATTAAAAATGAAGTTATACCAAGAGGAAGTGCATATTATAACATTACATGACACAAAATAATGATCATACCTGAGCGGTATGGAACTAAATTAACAGCACTGCTAACAGCCTCTTTAAGCCTTTAGGTCACATGTGGTAAATATTAACTTGTGATGCTTTAGCAGGTAGAGAGAGGTAGTTATTAATTATAGTACCTAGCGATGTGTTCAAGTCCATGGTATTAGCCTTTTGGTTGCTAATGTGGTTGGTGTTTGACCGGCACTGAGCTCACTAATATGTCTTTTGGGACGCGGGAGGTTCTAATTAATCCTGAGCTGACGGCCGAGCCAGTCCTTCCCCTGGGAGGCATCAGGGGAAGCAAAGAGTATCGGCACGCTTATCCGCAGATTAGACTCAACACTCTCACTGGGATGCTGAAATGAGATGCCGGGCCAAAGGTTTGTAATTGTTCTCCTCGCACCCGTTTAAGTGGAAAAAGGCAATGCTTTGGTTTGCGGTGAATCTGACAAAAACTGCAAGAGATCCGAACTTATCTGTCAGTCAGTGGAGTGAGGCAATAAAAAGAATAATAAAAAAGAATATTCATGTCCTGACTCACTCAAAGTTTCCTCTGCTGAAAAGGTTGTCTGACAGAAGATGAATCTCATGCATGTTTGTCAATATAATTTTCTTTCCCCTTCACCCCAGAGGAACATGCAAGTCCCTTAAGGTTTCTGACTCAAATGCCAACATCTGTCTGGCAACGGAGCCAGAATGAGACAGACTAGGACACCTTCATCAGAGGTATTCTCTGGTTGACAGAAGCCACAAGGTGGAATATTGCAGATGAAATAATGGGAGAGCTGAGAGAGAGGCTTAAGTATGCAAATCCCCCACTGCACCCACCCCTGTGTTAAACAATCCATCTTGATTAATATTTCATGTGATGAAAATGTATTAATCAGGAAAGAGTTGAAACTTTGCTGCTTTCCCGCAGGAGGCCAAACCTCTTGTTTTCTGCCTTTTCTGTTACTTGTTTACGCGTGATGTCATTTTTCTGGGCGACCATCTTGGAAAAATGGAGACCAAACATCTTGTAGCAATGGGCCGCGGAGAGGCAGCTTCACCCTTCTCGTCTGGAGCTCATGACAGTTTGCGCAAGCAAGGCAAAAACGTGCTGAGAGTCCAAAAGCATTGCGATCCACACACAATTTGGCACGGCTGCTCACACTTATCCCTGTTCACAAACCCTCTTTTATGTACATTTTACTTGGCACCATCTGTGTGGCTCCCCACACACACACACACACACCTCCCTCCTCCCAAACCTAATCCAGTGATAGACAGTGGGTGAGAGCAGCACATCACAGTACCACACTGCTCTCTACCTCACCGCTTTCATTATATTGTCATTTAGAATTATCAGCAGTGATGGACTGGCAAGGATGACTGACACATTCCTGTGAGCGGAGCAGCTACAGCCTGGCTCTCCAGCGTGTCCTGGCAAGCCCTGTGTTACTCTGTGCCAGACGAGAGAGGGCCGGCCAAGTGTCTGGCCAAGGGGCTGCACTAATACTGCATAAATGGGGGGAATCCCCTGCCCCCGTGTTGGCTGAAAACAATACATCTGTGTTGCAATGGAAGGCAATATACCTGAGCAGACATGTGCTCATCCTATGATTATATGTAATTGAGTAGAATTCTTTTTTTTTATGTGAAAAGTCACAGAAAAAGCCAGAGATGCAGATATGGAAGGGTGAGTACATTTTAATATCGGCGCAGTATCCATTACCAAACGTCAATTCCGAGTCAAGTGATATAATTGAATAAAACAGATGCTCTCTGCCAGAAATACAAGGCACTATAACGAATGTGTCAGTGAGACCTATCTAAAACAAGCGAGGGTGACAGAAAAGATACGACTATAAAATGTGGTTTTAGCAGCAAATTAGATCGTGGAGCAACGGGTTTCACCATGATTTGCATTTTGCATGTAAGCAGTGTCGAGCCAAAAATACTTGGCGCAACACCACAGCGGTGGTCTCCAAGGGCTTAACAACACCAGCAGACAAGAGCAAAAAATGGGCGAGAAAGACAATGAAAATGAAGAAGCTGGGCTAAAGAGCAAGTGAGAGAGAAAAGGACATGCTAATAAAAAAGAGTCGCCTGTGCAGCAGGGTGATGGCCAGGATGAGGTCTTGTGGGACGTTACATTTCACAAGACGCTGGGATCCACATCAACCAGTTAGCAGTGGTTTTACAGCTATGACTCTGTGGTGAAAACCACTTTGTTGCCTAGGATGTAAATTACGTGTTCATACAGAATCTTGGGCTCTGACACTGAAAGGATCCAAAACACTTATCCTCTGCGTTTTCTACTCACCAGACAGCACTTCACATTTCTATTACAATGCCTAAAAAGGTAGACAGACGTCTCATAACTGGAAACGTCTGGGAGATATTAGAGTTTGTGTTGCCTGGCAGGGTGGAGTTGGTATAAGTGAACGTGAAGAAAATGCAGCCATCTCTCTTTACCGTGCTTCTCCTTTTGAGCAGAAACACAAGGTTACTCGCTGCCTCTGTACTTCCTTTAACGTTCCTCGGGACTGCAGCTCCTTAAAAGACAAAAGACACCTCATCTGCAGTTCACGTAAAAATAGTTGTTAATGAAATTCTCAACAGCCGCGTTTTCGCTGATTAGTGAAACAGACACAAAGCAATTTGTTAGCTTGACAGCTAAGGCCACGAGGTTAGTACAATTTGTTTGAATAATTTCCCAAAAAACTGTCAGCTGGAAAAAGGAAAACAGACATAAATGACGAAAGGTGACACCGGGTGAACTAAAATCAACTACCCCTCCTGGAAAAATGATTTTACCTTATCTTACTCTGATACTCTGTGACATCCAAGCTTGTGCTCGTCTGAACATATCTGAAATAAATGATCAGTTTCCAACAGTGTAAGAAGCAAAACAAGCCCTCTCTGCAAGACACGCTCACATTGGTTTCCCACACCCTTCACTATGAATATTGTGAAATCCCTAACTAATTTGTATCAGGGCAAGGCTAGAGAAGGATTTGTTTCACCTCGTTCGATCCACAATTATCTTTTTGCATATCTTGTGCACACACACACACACAGGTTTGAGCAGCTATACCTCTTGGGACACTGCACTGCATTGACTGCCATTCATTTGGACAGCTTAAACAAAGCCTTATCCCTAATCTTAACCATAACCAATTAATGCGTTACCCTAACCAGAAAAGGTCCTAAAGAGGTAACAAATACAAGTGCACACACACACTACAGAAAGTGGCTACCCCTTTTGAAACCACAGCTGGGGCTCTTGCATATCAAACTGTCTGTCTCTTCCTACCGGGATTCTGCCATTGCTTTAGCCATGAGCACTGAGATGGGCCCCGAGGCTCTCTCTCTCTCTCACACACACACACACACACACATGCGTGCACACATTTCCCTGCCTCTGTGTCAGTGAAAGCTTGGTCTTTTTGTTGAAATCCCAACACTGGATTTTGTTTTGTGTGCGGCACGACAGCCCCTCAGTCCATCCTCACCTCCGTGTGATTCTTGGACTGCACTCAAGACTGGTGTCAAACATCTTGGAGCGAGGCTGAGGCAGATAGGAAAGTATTGTCACGCATTTAATCCTGTTCTGGTGCACGCACACACACATACACACACACACACACAAACTATGAGTGAGTGCTCTGAGGAAAGAATGTGCTCTCAAGGACCTGCTGACTTCTGAGGAGGAACAACATCTCTGCTGAACCACTGCTGAAAAAACCTTCAACAATCCAAGAGAGTAAAAACTGTCCTTTGATTTTGGTGTGAAAAGATTTTTTTCCCTTATTCAAAAGACCTCTGAGGTCTGAAAATGAACACTCTCTTTTCTCTCTGCATAATTTCTGTATTAAAGAGAATGAGTGTTTAAGGCCACAGCTGAAGTGACTGAGGACCAGTCGCTTAAACTAACTCTGCCCATAAACATCCTGACGCCAGTTAATTGTTGGTTTGAAGATCACCCCACACACACACACACCCTCCTTCCCCTCAACCTTCCTTTCTTTCTCTCAGCTCTCTCGGTTTTTCTGCCCATTCTTAAACAACAAAATGTAATTTTCATAGCAAACGTGAGATAGAGTGGGTGAGGCGGGGAGGGAGAGAGCAAGAGAGGCAGAGACTTAGAGAGATCGCAGGCACTGGTGGTGTGAGAAGGGGCGTATGGCATCCATTATCTTGTTTATTAAAAGCAAGTTTCTTTCCTTCGCTCCCTCCTCCCCATGAAGCTGACCGCAGATATTTCCAAGGGCCTCGCTCTGCTGCTCTGTGCCTACTTCACAGGACTGCTGCAAGGGTCACAGAAGTTGAAACCAGTGAGTGTCGATCGCCTGCGTTTCGCTTGGTGACCCGATTGAGGCGAAGAATGTGTGCATGTGCATCAGCTGTGTGCATGACAATTGTTGATGTTTGCATGTGTGGACTGTTGATGAAGTCCCAGTAAAAGAAACTTAAGTGAGATTTGTTATTATTGTTAATAATAATACAATAACAGGAGGGGAAGTGAAAAGCTCGCAGCAGATATAACAGATATTCAAACTTTTGTGTCCCTAGTGATTGCAGGTGTATAATATTTTGGTCATCCTCTTTTAAAAGATAACAATAACGACACAGATACTTTCTGACATAATTATGATGTTCATTGTGGTGAAGCAGGAAAATCAAGACGTGAATGTTGACACTTATTGGTGACACGGCTATAAATGAATAAGGATGTAATTAGTTAAGATGATATGATGATTTAACGTAACCCTGACAGCGTGTCGAGATTTATTTGGATTTACTGTATGTTTCATTCTTCACGCGTACATTACATGCAACATTTAAACAAGACTCTGTGTCCCTATATCGGTCCCAGGCGGCTTTTACATTTAGTCACTGTCAAAAAGACTCATAAATAAAAACAAAACATATGCATTCACTTTCTCTTGCATGCAGGCATGCTTCTTATGCAACTTTGCTGAAAAAAAATGACATTCACATACAACTGAAGTATAACGTGAGTAGTTTGAGGACTTGAGCAACTTATTTGCATGTCAAGCAAAGTGACTTGAACCACAAATCAGCGTGATAATAACTGAAAGACGCTTCAACAAGAAAACAAAAGAAAGAAGATCAGTAATTTGGCCAATTAAATAAATGAACCTGCAAACCATTTGCTAGTAATGCTTGTGGCTATATGTTTAGCCACAAAAAGGTACCGTAGGGCTATAAAACCTCATCAGGTTCACAGCATCCTCTCCATAAAAACACACCACAGTGTCATCATAACAAGTAAAGTAAGTAAAAAACCTATGCAGATGTCAGAGTGACACCTTGAGAAATCTTCCAATGTTTGGAGTCTAAATGGTGAAAGACTTGATTTTACACCAGGTGCATCAAAGTTGGTGATTTATAAAGGTGCAACTGATGGAGTTAGCGACGCCACTTTGGAGAGAACCGAAGAGAAGAAACAAGTATGGACACTGTAATGGTGAGTTAAACTTTCCACAAGGATACATTAGTTATTATTATATAAAGTTATTATTATGCATCTTCCTGCAAAAACTGCATCGGGGCGAGCAAATTAATTACACAGTGAACACATAAGGAGGACGAGTTGGTGTATAACCTTCTTATAGTTACTTTGCATAATTATAGTGGGCAAATACCATAAATATGATTTTTTTCTTATTCCATAACATTCAGTTACATGATATGCTCCTTGGTGGCTTGGTGGTGTTTCTGGTTTTCAAAGCCTAAACACAATGACACCACTTAGGGATACCATTACTTACAGGCTTGTCAGTTCTGCTGCTATGACAGCGTCATGTACACTGCTACAACATGTCGAGACATCCGAAGCTTGACAGACCTGCCATGTCTAGTTAATATTATCACGCTGCGACTGGACAGTCAGTGCCCGAGGGAAGGGTTTAGTAAACGGTCAGTTAAAAGAATGGAGTCAGCTCCCGTGGTCAGTTCTCAAATTTAATTTAGCGACGCGACGTTGGGTTAACAACTCCAAAGACCTCTGGAGGCCACTTAAGCGCAAGCCTGGCTGAGAGTCAATTGGTTTGTGGGAGTATATTGAAATATTGACAGTGTGAATTACTGAAGAGCAGAATCACCTAAGGAGCTTAATGCGGCTACTGCTTTGTTACCTAAACGTGACCATGCCAGTGGATGTAGTCCTGAGGTTATGTAACAAACTCAAACAAACCATTTTCCTCGAAATGGGAAAAATCATTTACAAGAATTGACATCACGTACTATTGACGAAAACCTGAAACATTGCGACCGAGAGCATTTACTCTTCAGGAAAACATTTACTGACATTCTAAATCAACTGAGGAGTAGCTCAATTTTTCTCATATATTTCTATGTAAACAGAGTTCTTTCTGCGGTCCCCTTTTGGCTAAATGCTTCTTCCATTCTACTTCCTACGCTTCCCTTTTCAAACCAGAAGGCGACGTCCACTTTTTTTACATACAGTCTATAATCAAAATATAGTTTAAGGTTGTTATTATGTCTCCTGTGATAAATCTATCACAGAAAATATAAAGCTCAGTAATATTATACACCAGTGGAAAAAAAACAGACAAAAAGCACCACTAAAACAAACAGGTGTCCCAGAGATAACTTTGGCCCCGGGCCCTCTTAGTAAGTTAATCTGACCATGAAGGCACACAACGACAACAGTTCAAACTGTGTTCAAACATTAGCACAGAATATTAACTCCGTTAAAGCCAGTGGAATATTCCCTCTGGTGACACTAAAGACGTTCAAGATGATGGCACAGTTTGAAATCATTAATAGCAATTAGCTTAATAAATTCTAACAGACTTATCAATTTAAATGTAGTATGAAAACACCCAGGCACTGGATCTGCTTTGAAAGTCAAGCATAAAAAAGAAAAAAGTGTGCATTTCTCCTCTTGTTTTTTTTTTTTCCCCGTTGAGTCCTCATGTTCGGAGTGACTCATTCATTTAGAGATAAATTCGCATGTTATCCAAATGTTATTCTGTATAATGAGGAACACTCCTCGCGCCGTCTGTGGTCTTGCTTTATATGTTTTCCATACTGTATCAAGATGCCCGCATGTTACACTGAATGGTACTACTGTATATGAAGTGAGGCGATTTTACTGCTGGTAAAACGAGCTGTAAAACATCTGAGGCATTTCTGTATCTCTTCCATCTTAAGTTGATTCAGACAAAGTGAAAATCCGCCCCGAAAAAGCTCAACTAAATTCATATGTTTTTCATTGGCACTCACAATATGGATGGTGCACATGACCGACTTAATAATCCCCGAGCTGCAAATAAGACAAGAGGCACTCGTGACGCCACTTGTATATTTTGTGTAAATGAAGTGTCGACACCGCGTAGACAGTCTCAGTCTCAGGGTGACTTTCTTGTGTTGTGGGTATTTTCTTTTTCTGGAGAACTGTTAACACAATACAGATTTGAGACATGTTCATAATTGACCAACGAAAAAAAAAAGAGAGAGATATTTTTCCAGCAGTTTCAGATCATTGTCATAAACATCACAAATTAACATTTTGGTATGTGTGGTTTACAGTTTAGAGGGAGACTGGCTCATGTTCACATACACAGACCCAAAATGTCAGGAGTTTGTTAGAATAAGACTTTGAAGGCAAGGTTTTTACACCTTATGTCCTGTTTGGTTCCTTGAAACCCCCCCCAGGCCCAGCGCAGCAGCTCTAAAACATAATTATCATTCCTTTTATCACCTCAATAGTTTACGATGCTTTCTAATCTTTTTGTTACTTACGTATAAACATGACTTCTAAACTGATGACAAGTCTGTTAGAGAAACTGAAACGTCTGATCTGTGGTCTCAGCTGTGAAACGTGATCTTTTTCCTCTGTATATTTGGATTTGTGACAGTGGAGTATTTGTTCAGGAGGTAAAGACTCAACCTCTTAGATTTCTCCAAAGTCAAATGAACTGTAACTATAAGAAAACAAATGCACAAAGCATACATAAAATAACATATTGCACTGTGGATATTTTTTTAGTGGGCGAAACAGAAGGATTATGAGTTTCATCAGGCAACATCATAATGATATGTAAGACAACGCTGAGAATCAGGGCCTGTAATTTGTTACTGAAACACTTTTGAACATATTTGTGGAAATCCCAGTAGCCATCTGTATCTGCTGTCATTAAGAACAACCAATGATGATTGGTTGTTGTATCTGTCCGTCACTCAGAGAAAACTTCAGTTCCACTAGTTCCACTTCAGACAATGACTTCCAGTGTTTAAGGGGGCGGAGCTTTGTTGTCAAAAGTGTAGCCTCATATTTCTTACTTTTTTCATACTTGCGAATCCTAACGTCAATAGTAATGAGCAAGTCACTATTAAATGTGACTAGAGGGAATAATTGAGCTGTGAACAACAAGGAAGTAAAGCAAAAGTCATACAAATAAAAAAGTATATATTTTGAAAATGAATTAATTGAAGGTAATTATGGTGCATATCTTGATATATTAAGATAATATCTTATTATATTTTGAATTTGTATGGCAGACACCTGTTGAAGAGGACAGGTACTGCTTACATTCAGCCTACATGTGGCTGTTTGGACGGAAATAAAGTCTTTCATCTCATTTTCACTTCCTTCTAAGTCACGTTTACAGCGTTTACAGCAAATAAAGTTACTTTTTCAAGTTTTGTGAAAGTGCCACATATTCAGCGCCTACAGCTTTTAACACTGAAAAAGGCAACACAGTATATACTGTGACACATGAGAGGAGTGGGTGCAAACACACACACAGAGCAATGTCCTGTGTGTGTTCAGGTCGTTGTGCAGGATCATTATCCAACACATCTACAGCAGGAAAACAACTGTTATTCAATTTGCACCAAACAAATCTCTAAGGCTGTTCAATTCATCAGGGCCAATTACTGACACAAAGTGCTAGAGGTTATCTTCACTCGCCACATACTGCACTCATTCAGACATTAGACCATCCGCTCTGTTATGAATCAGGGTGCTGCCTGCATGGCTGCACAATGGCCTTAAAGTGTAGCCAGAGTTTGGGTGGTCCAGCTGTTCGACACTGCCAAGCAACTGCCGCACTTTGAGAGGACACTGATCTCAAATCAGCTGATGTGAGATGAAATCTCTACTGATCTAATACTGATAGCAAACCAGCACCAGGAAAAAAAAACAAAAGGGATAAGTTTCTTGGAGTCACAGTGGGCTGCAGCTCCTCCGGGTCTGGTCTGCTCGGTTCTGTTTGCCTGTCCTGCTTCGTGATCCCTTCTAATTGGCCGTCATTACACCCCACATTACCCTATCAGGGCATGGCTAGAGGGGAAACAGACCATGGTGGTGGATGGTACGCTTTGGTAAGTCTGAATTACACAACTTCGGGGCCATGACTAATATTGGCGCAGTCGATAACTGCTAATGTAAGCAATGTAACAGATGCCCACAGTTGAATAACAACAAATATAGTCCGGTTAACCTTCTCGCTAGGCTGCCTTTGACCAGTCAGTGAAGCACAGGCTCAGTCAAGCGCACATTATGGCTCTCATTCTGCTGTGATTGTGTTTCACTCTGTTGTGTTAAGTATTTATTAGTTTTAGCTGTTTGTTGTTGTTAGGTTTTTTTTTTTTTTCGGTCTCATTTTATTTTGTGTGGCGATGCAGATACATAATTGTGTGTGTGTGTGTGCGTATTCATCCGTTTTGTCAATTGCAGTGTGATTTAATTACGGCCAGTGTTTATGAAACCCTCAGCAACAACGCTGAAATCCCTTATAGTAATAGCCGGCCCTCAGCCGAGCAAACAAGGGTGCGTTTATACAAGTACGTAAATGCACAGACAAGGAATCAGCTGAGACGGAGCAGAGAGGAAGATAAAGAGACGAAGCGACAGAGATTACTCCCGCACTTTTTGTGGGCTTTAATTGTTTGTATTTGTTTGGAAAGTCCGCTCATGTTAATTACATTCTCCTCCGTTTGAGAAAAATAGGAGTCAAAAATATTTTTTCAACACAAACACAAACACTTTGACAGAATGCAAACACACACACACACACACACACGCACACACACCTCTGAACACTGAAGGAAATTATACATCTGTCTTTTCTCTCCCTTGCTCCTGCAAAACTTGGCAACTTTCAGTAATTTCTCTTCTCTTCTGCTTGTTCTTTTTTTCATGGTCAGGTCTGGGATTCCCTTGCCACAGCCGAATTCAATTTACTGCACTTTTCTTTTTCTTTTTTTCTGTGAGAGCCCGGTTCTTCTTCTAAAGCAGAATTGGGGATAACAACCCCGGGGACAGAGACCTCAGTCCAAACCCACGACAGGACAAGCCTCTGTCGCCTTCTGACGCGATAGATGAGACCGTGGCCTTGACCCATGTGCCGAGCTGTTGGGTCGCTTGATTGAAGTGCACCACACTTGAGAAAATCAGCGCCTTGCATCCATTGAAATAATAAGCTGACCCAGAGAGCTGCTCGCCTTTGAGCTGCAGCCAAGCCATCTGAATCCACTCTGCCCAAATGAGGGCTTGGTTTTCAAAGCGTCTCTCTTATGTGCGCCGGGCCGACCGTGCACCCATGTTCTGTGCGTGCTATTCCGTATGTGTAAGTTTGAGAGTGAAAGGGCGGCCGGGGCAGAATTGGAGAGGAGCGGATCACGTCTGTGGCTAAACAGTTTGTTTGGTGAGTCACATGTTCCTGGAGAGTTGTGTTTTCACAGTTTGGCAAAACCTGGAGTTTTTCGTTCCAGCTGTTTCCCCCAAGTTTTGTGTTTGTTCATAACCTTTAATTCAACATTCCTCTGGTGTCTACTCTAATGTCACACACGGAAAGTCCAGCTGAAACCGGATGAGACACAACGAGGGGGACTCAATAAAGTGAAAGAAAAAAAAGAGCATAGGTCGGTTAAGTTCGGTCACATGTAATATTTATGCTGAAGGGACCACGAAGTGAAAGCCTGAACCACTTATAAACATAAAAGATGCTCACTGAGTTCCAGATAACCGAGTGTGTGAGAATGATTCAAATAATATTAATTATAATCCCAAAATATACCAGTGTGTACGACCTCATAGACCTCATATCAAAAACTATGTAAATTACTTGCAGATGTGTAGAAATCATTAAAAAGTGAAAGGTCAGTTAGATTATTTACACACACTGCCATTTTTGTGGTTATTTTCAAGAAAGAATAATACAAATAAGTCAAAAGTTACAGCCTCCTAAATAAGAACTTTTTTTTATGACATTTAGCTGTTGAAGTTTGTTGGCGAGTTTTATTTTGGATAAATCTAAGTTCTCCAATCTAAGAAGGAAAGTTCAATGTGCATTTTTCTGCTCGTATTAATTTACTAAAAGTAATGGTTGGGTATAAACCTACTCTTTTTGGAAGGCACAATTCCTACAAAAGATAAAAGAGTATGTGCTTTATAAGTTCAGAATGCTTTCACTATCTAAAAACACAAATAGATATCACTAAAATCACATGACAACCTGGCAGCTGTGAATTCGGTGGGCATTAAATCACAGATCAGGCCAGAAAAGCCCCACAATAAAGTTAGTCACTTGTATTATTCTGTTGAAATCTTTCATAGTAAACATACAGAGACGGTGAGGGATTTGTTCTATTAGATATTGCACTGAAGAGGTTCTCAACATGGTTTCTATTTGCAGTAATTTCATATGGCCCACTGAGATGTCTCAGGCTCAGGTTTCACTAATAGCACTCGCTAACCAGTGCGTCCCACAGTTTCATTCCCCCTGCCCCTGTTTTTTTTTTTCCTTTCCAATTTGACAAGTCTTTACAACATCTGACATGTGTTTGATTTCAAAAGGCCAACTGGAGACTCCTCTTTTTCCATGCTCATCTATCCTTTTAGGGTTTTTTTCTCATCTTTTTCTGCATCTTGTTCTTGATTAGAACTGTCGGTGCAGGCCATCGTCACTCTGCAGACCATAAAGTGCCCCACCCACACGGGCTACAGTAGCCAGTCAGCAGAAAACATGAATGGGAATTAATCTGCAGCGGACAGTTTGCAGGGAACAGAAAAGTTTTTGTTTTTTTGTTTTTTTTTTAGTTGTGGTTGTGCACAGAAAGAGTTTGGTGCATGGAAGAAAGGAGAAATGTGTCAATCGGCGGTGAATCCCAACACCTCATGAGGGGAGAAATGGGAGAGGAGAGTGCAAGAAGAAGAAGAGAAAGAACAGGGAGAGGAGAGAAAGACGTCACCATGCAATATGCTCCCTCAGCACAGCCTCTCAGATGTGGTCTGGCACCTAGTTCACAAAGCCAACCAGATCCACACATTGACTTCATATATCTCTGGAAAGGGGTGAGTGGAGGGGTGTGTGATGGGAGTGTGTGTGTGTGTGTGTGGGTGACAGCAGAGTATACGGGGGGTGGTGGTGCTGGTGGTGGAGTTGGGGAGAGTGTGATGAAGAAAGGGAAGAGCAAGGCTTTTGTGTTTACTCACACCGAGTCACTGCCAGAAACTTTAGACCACATAAACGATTCACTTTTGTCATCTTTGCTGACCCAGTCCCATGTAAAAGATTGATGAGGGAGATGATGAACTAAAATAAACCAATCTCGCAGTCACTCACACAGACAGGCAGTCAAGGAGGCAGACGAGCAGACAGGCAGGCCCTCTTCAGTGAACAAAACCAGGCCCAGACTCTCCCCCTGCCAAGTTCCCCTCTTTTCACACACACTCACAGACGGTCTGGCTGGTCATTCAGTAGCAGCCTGCTGCCCTCTTTTGTCAATATTATGGCTGTACTGAATGAATATCATTTTCATTACAGTGGTATTCTGTGAGATTGAAGCACATTTAGAACACGGGGGCAGCAGATTTATTTGAATAAATGAAACCATAGCCAGAGCTCATTCTTTTTGTACTACTTTAATTTAAAATGACGCTTGTAAATAAAACAAGCGATAACGTATATCTTAAACTTTAACACCCTCTTTTAATATATGCTATTTCCGCCAAGAATAATAATGTAGTGAGAAGTAAACAGCACGCAACAGAAAATATGGTGTAACTCCTTTTCCCCATCAGTGTTCCCTCCATTTCAGCAGCATACAGAACTGCAGCTTTTATGAATCCATAAAATGATGTCTTGTTTTAACGAGAAAAGAAATTCATTGCTAGTATAATTGGTAAGTGCCCGAATAATTAAGCCCTAATGCGGGGCATTTTCTTTGGAGGTAGTTTCCATTTAAGAGACAAGTGTCTAATTGGTGAGTTGTTGAAAAGCACCACTACCTCCCCAGAGATCATTTCTGAAATCATATAGAGGATAATTCCCTTTCAATTAAAAGCTACAGTATTCCAGGTTTTGATTTAATTGAAGGCGTTTATTCAAATTGTAGGGGCGGGGGTAGCAGTGTCGGCACCGTGATTCCATTAAGGGTGGTGTTATACTACAAGGCTAGTGAGAAAATATCACTGTGTCTAAGGAAAATGGAGCAATATCAGAAATAAATTGCTCGCAAAAACAGAACACTCCAAGTAGACGGCGGCCGGCACAGGCACAGATTGAATAAACAATGTTCAGTGCAGAAATCATAATGCTGAATAAAGATGACCTGCCGCTGCTGCCGCCACTATATTTGAATATTATTGGAATTAATTTGTCAGCCAAAAGTGAACACTGAGTATTTGTCAGGAGACGGAATAGATCTCCTGCAGTTTTCAAAGTAATGCTTGTGTGGAATAAAGTGAGGGAAAATGTTTGTGTGTGTGTCTGTGTGTGTGTGTGTGTATAAAGCTGCAGCTGGGATAAATCATGGTCAGAGCGACACGGATGGCAATGGTTGGATTACAGTGTGTCGCCCAAAACAAATTCAGCCTCATATGAATACATTAACCTATAGTGTGATAACAACAAAGTGTGAAAGACGGAGACTTGGTACTTAGTCAAATCCTGAACGCAGACTCTTAAAAAAGTAAAAGGTGAAGTGTTATCTCCTTCTCTTCATCTCTCACTTTGTTCTGTTGTTCCTGCTTCCCCTCTCTCCCTCCCTCCCTCCCTCCCTCCCTCTCTTTGGCAGGTGTCACACCCACACTGTGGCCTCTGGGCTGCACTAGCAGAGCAGCGCACCGAGATAAGGGCTGTACGGAGACAAGCGCACATCCTGTATGAGGTTAGGCCCCCACCAGCACACGTACACTCTCTGTGTGTGTGTGTGTGTGTGTCTGACCGCAGCTCCTTCCCGTCTCCACGCCAATGAGGACAGAGCCTGCGGTTGCAAGGTGCAGGTGTGTGTGTATATGAGGTGTGTGTGTGTGTGTGTGTGTGTGTGGTAACAAAGACCTGAGAAACTGTGCCATGTTCTGATCTCATGGTCGTTTTGATAAGTGTGAGAGCAAACACGGTCAGAGAAGGTGAGACGACCGTGCCGTTACGCCAGCGGTCTACAGATGTCGGGCCTTTACTGTACTCATCATCTTTCAACTCCTCTCAGTGAGGCTTGTCTGCGGTCTGAGACGACATTGTTCAATGCAAAGTTTGCCGTCTCCATCTCATTGTCAGATATCCTCGCTGAGCTTCTTCTTTTTTCTTTACGTGTTGTGTGTGGCACTTACAGAGTAACAGGCCTGGGAAACTCACCGGTGGCCCGGGATTGAAATTCAAATCAGAGTCACAAAGCCATTTGTCAAAGATTCTGTGTGTGTGTTTATGTTGAACTTTGACAGCAAAAACCAAGTTTATTCACACTTTCTTCACACATCTGGAGCTGCAATGCCCTCTCATGGCTACAGAGGTATACACTCAGTGTGTGGTTTGAATGAAGGAGAAAAGTGAAAGCAAACCTCCCACAATGTGAGCAAGATATTCTGTCCAATGAGGGCAGATGTATGCTGACAATATGGAAAGGATTTAGGAGCCTCCTGCTCTGTACTGTAAATTTTTCTGTCTCCATCATATTTCATCCATGGAAGGAGGCATCTAACACCCGCACCTGCATTTCTTTACGGAAGTGGACTACTGCAGTCTCCATAAATTACAGCTTGTCCAAAATCCAACAGGACTTCTTACAATAATGCATTGATTTTAATATTTTATTGCTGAATTTTAAGGCCCATTCAGGACGTGCATCATAACTCAATTGTTTATCTGTTAACCTGACGACATCAGCTAGAGACCTGCACAATCTCAGTTGAGGTCCAAGGCCGACCGACCCTTCGCTGTTAAAGCTCACCCACTTCTGGATAACAAACCTGAGGAAATTTGTTTGCCAAGTTCATTATGCTCCTTTAAATCCCCTTTTAAAGACACACTTTTACAAGCATGCTTTTACAGTATAATACAGATCATACATCAGTTCTATGTAATTTTGTGGTTACTGTCAGCTTTTAATTGCCTTTGTTTCCCTTTAATTATTATGGTGTCCTGTAAGGCACTTTGTAACTGATTTGAATTGTGCTATATAAATGAAGCGTTATTGTTAGTATTACGTGGTCATCGTCGTCTGCCGTGCATTTGAAAACACGCGCGCGCCAGCTTTGTGTGAATTCATTGATATGACACTGACATGCGATAACACACGTTTCAATATTCTTAAAGCTGCCATATTTCTGGAAACTTAAAAGTTTCTGCACTCAGCACACTTGCTCACAAGGATCAGCACTGCCTCACACACACACACACACACACATCTACAGGCTATCTCACAGGCCATCCCATCAAAGTAGGGACCATTTCTTCCACTCCCTGCCTGCCTTATTCTCTCTAAATCTGACACTGCTCTCATAATAAGCAGCCTTGCATATCAGCTCCTTGGAAAGAGATGCAACTGCTCAACTGAAGGGAAGAAAGTGGGAGGGAAGGGGAGGGGGTGTAGGGAAAGGAAGGAGGGAGGTGGGCGGTTGGGGGAGAGATAGAAATCGCGAAGACTTCTGTCACTTCATGAAAAATAGCTTCCCCTTTGGACGGAACTTCACAGGCCACAATCAAGCGGTGCCAAGACGCTGCAATCGTGGCAAATCAAGTCAGCATCTATTAATAATATTTCTGGGGCTGCTGCGGTGAGTGCGTGGCGTGTCCTCCCGCTGTCACAGCCCCGTGATGGAGCGCTGCCTTTATCTCAGCCCTGGCACGCTTCTGTCACCGTGATAAACAATTCACACACAAATATGAATAAGGATCCTCCCAGTAGGCCCCTACACACCCTGCCTTTTCCCCTCATTTTGTAGATGAGGGAATGTAATCTTCAGGCTTGGTCTTTCTTTCTTTTTCTCTCTTTCCCACTCTATCCATCACTCTATTTCTCTCCATCTATCTCTTCCTTCCCTCTATCTTTCCCCTCTCTCTCTTCCTCCACACCTCTGTTCCCCCTTTCTCTTTCTTTTCAATCTGTCTTTCAAAGATATGTAAATGACCCTGAGATGGGACCCCAGTGCGTAGGTGGTGTAGCGTGAATGTCAAAGCCCAGGCCTGTGAACCCTGCACACACACACACACACACACACACACACACACACACACACACACACACACACACACACACCTGCTTTGCATACTTATTCCCAATCATATGTTAGAGTCGCCCGTGTATATATGTCTCTCTCTCTCACACACACACACACACAGAAGCTGAAGGACACTGGTTTCTTGATTGTGAGAAATCAAAAGGACCTTGTTTTCCGCCTTTAAGTTACACAATGAAGCTTTATGACAGCCATTGTAAAAACGAGAAGTTCCATACTGAATATTTATGTATCTATCAATTATAATTTCTTGAAATAACAGAGTTAGAGAAATGATAATTAATGAGTCAACCTGTGTTTTCGCTCCACTGCCTTCCAGCTGTGGCGCCTCTCATTATGTGCACAGCCACCGATGTTGTGTTATTCAAAGATTATTGCTCCTTCATATATGTTTTATTTGATAGATGGATATGCTATAGATCATGAAATTTAAGGGATACTTTAATTTTCCAAGAGATTATAAACACACAAACTAAGTTACCTGTACCGTCGCTCCGTTACTCACGCACACACACACACACACAATACAGGAATATAGAGACGTAGACAAAGGAGTAATATTGCCTCTCTTTGATGGACACTGAAGATTAATGTACTGACTTAAGATAATGGCTGAGAGGCAGTCAGATCATGTTAAAAATCCTTCAGTAAAGCCCTGACGCTCTCAAGGTGTAGAATATTGATAAAGCCAATAACTGCAGTTACCTCCTCCTTCCTGTGCTTAAGTATATAAGCTATAACTGAGACACTGTCAATATCACGGCAGGTTGTGTGTGTTTATCAAACCCTGCAGTGAGTATGTCACATGCACACTATTGTTGTACTAACTCATTTATCAGAGATCATTTCATTGCACTGCACATGTCTTTTTTTTAATATAATTACTGCAGTTTAACAGTTCAAAATTGTACAAAATCTCCCCCAATTTAAGGAGATTTTGACGCATGAACGCGTTACATCACGTGACGCGAGATTTTACATGTTCAAAATCACGAGCTGCATGTTGCGGGAGTGAATGTCAAGGAAAAAAAAAATGAAGCCCACGTCCCACTTAGCTGTGCTGTAAAGTCATTATTATGTAAATAAGCAGTGGGTGGATGTAACTAAGTAGTTTACACTCAAGCAGTGTATTAAATGCAGTCTCTTAAGGTGTTTACATGTGAGTTTTTCCATTCAGTCTTACTTTAAACCATGCTTTGGATGGATGGATGGATGGATGGATGGATGATAGATAGATAGATAGATAGATAGATAGATAGATAGATAGATAGATAGATAGACAGACTTCCTTCCGTCCTTCCTTCTTCGTGTGTGATGTGCTGCAGTACAGTTCACACCTGGTCTGTTTGGTGTTTAATTGTTAGTGGCTGCTCCCTGCCAGGCCTGGTACCTCCATGTCCGTGATGTAATTGCGTATTTCCGCAGTGAAACATCCAAAGAGGCCTAAATGAGATTTCACTCAGCAGGACAGAGCCTGCGGTGGGGCACTGATGATGAATGTATTGTAAGATTGATTAGCGCCAGTAAGAAGTGTGGCGGATATGGCCACCAGAGGTCTGTGTGTGTGTGTGTGTGTGTGCTTAAGAATGTAAGAGGAAGACAAGATGTTGGTGGTGAAAGTGAAGACAAGTGAGAGAGTGTGTGTGTGTTTGTAAATGCACCATGTGTGACTGTGCTAATTTGTGATGTGTGTATGTGTTTGGATGGACTGCAGAGTGCAGATCCAGGTGAGAAATGAAACTTGGTGGGGGAAAAAAAAACGTGTTGAGTTGTTCAACAAATTAATTAAAAAAAAAAAAAAAACATTCCAAAAATATATCTACCACGTTCTTTCTTAAAGGGGTTCTCCTTCCTCTTTTGCCATCTTTGATTTATAGATCCAATCCAAATTTATTTATAAAGTACATTTAAAAACAACAACGTTTTTAAACACAAGAAAACACTAAGATCTTAAAACCAATAGAACATTAAACTAATAAAGGCATTAAGACCAATAGGAAAGGAAAGAAGGATTAAAATAGGCAACTCTCATGCCGAGCCAAAAGATAAGGAATAAAAGTAAGAGTTAGTCTTTTTTATGAAATGTGGTTAAGAGGGAGAGCAAACAAAAACATAGTCACTATATCAAAATTAAAGTGAGTAAAGTAAGATTTCAATACTGAGTATAAAATAAAAACAACTGGGATTGATTAGCACTGAATATGCACGGTTAATTTGAACTGAAAGTCACTTTTTTATAGTGCTTGGCTTGCGTCTCCAAGTGCAAAGCTGATCACTGTCTAGTGTATTGCATGGTGCCCTCACTTTGCCAGTTTAATTAATGGAAATCATCATTTTAAACAGTCAGACTCAGCCCCACTTATCCCTCTGGCCTTTGTTTTATTGTGCTGTATTGTAGGTCAATATTTTTTCATGAGACTCTCTTTGTAGCCATTTCACTTGTGTCGCTTGTAAAAATGTAACCAAATATAATTGTTTGGTAACACTTTAGATTAGGGGACCCATATTCACCATTAACTAGGTGCTCAGTAACATGCCTAAATAGCATACTAGCCGTGTATTAGTAATTATTAAGCACATATTAACACCTTATTCTACATAACCTTAATCTACCTCTATTACAACATGAATTAAGATTTTTCCTGATTAAGGTGTGCTTAATCAGCTTAATACGTGCTTAATAATTACTAATATATGCATCTAGTTAATGGTGGTGTTTTAGAGTGCATACAATATTACAAAACATTATGTGGTATTCACTTTATATGGAAAAGAGAAAAGTAAATAAACTTCCAAATATGCTAGCGGTTGTAGTTAATAGCACTAATTTTAAAAGCATAATAACAGCAGTTGTACAGTGGAAACAGTGGTAATGATAGAGACAATAGTAGCAGAAGTTAGTATTGGAAATGATACACTAAAGCACCACAGTACAGATTTCCCAAGAAAAAAAATGCTTAACCATCAAACCAGAAGCTGTACTGTGAAATCCAAACCATGCTCATGCAGATGAAAGCAAATCTGTCAGTAGCTACGGTAACGCTGAGATGAATAAATTGACGAATACAAAGTGTGCAACAAAAATCAGATGGGATAGATAAAAAAGACATGGTAGCCAAACGATTCTTAAGCCCCTTCATAATGTGTCACATTTAACACAAAACGCATGTTGTTCATACTCGTTCCACACATTTTCATTTACATGGCTGATTGTTATTGTGCACAAACACAGGGAGAAAAGGATGTGCTCTGAATACAAACGCTCTGCGGTTTTCAATTGTAGAGCACCTTTTTCTCACAGAACTAAAACACCAGCACCTGCACTGATACTCATCCATGTCCATACAAACATCTGTAGCCGTCACAAAAAAAAACACACGTTCTGCAGAGCTTCATGTCTTTGTTGTCTTTACAAACCTGACAATTTGTTGTTGTTTTCTAAAAGCAAATGAATCCTCAGATTTCATTTAACCGTGGCAGTGGCTTGGTAGGACACAGGCCTCTGGGCTTTGGCAAAGTATTACTGTACCTCTTTCATATGAGGGAAATGTCTGTGCATCCATTCACACTGGAATCCAGCCACCAAACACAGAGCCAAAAATGCCACACGGACAATTCCCCCCACTCTGTTTTTAATGGTGGTACACAGAGGCAATAATCATAAAAAGCCAGGATCTCCTTCTGAATGGTAACTGACATTTGTCTCCTACAGTAACCGCAGTGCCGGTGCTGGGCAATTTCCCCTCAACATGCAAAACTGTGGGGACAAAATGTGGGACCTGCCATTCTCCATGCATATTAAAGACACTTGTCATCAAGACGTCACCCAGGAGCTATGAGAACAAGAGGTACAGTTCCTCCGAGACAGACTCACTCACCATCAAAACCATGAAATTAGACCCAGGAAAATATCCTTGTGATGGGAAAAATGCTACACTTTAGTGCATTTTGCATATAAAAAAAAGTGAAACGGATGCATGTAAATTGCCCGTGCCACAAAGACAAATTGGTAATTCAGGTTTGGAATGAAAATGACACTAAAGTGCAAAAAGGAAATGATGCAGCGTGAAAGGAATAAGGGTTGTTAAAATGTCACATTTGAGATTCTGTGCCTTTAGGAATCGAGATGTATTGTTAGAGGAAATGTGATAAACACAAACCAAATGTACGGGGAGCAAATAGAGCTCCATGTATACCACGTTGTCTTAGTCACCGTGCTCACAGTGACGCCCACAGAGCAGACGCAAACTGATGAATGTACATTTTGTAGTTATATACTTCCCCGCACCTTAGTCGCAGGAAGTCGTACATTTTCTCAATAATGACAAAAAAAGGCAACATGTACCCACACAATGACATTCAAAGTGTAATTCTCAGTAAATGAAAACCAAATGCTGATGTGTTCAAAGTGTTTACAGATCTGAGAAACACATGCTTATGTACTTTCACTGTGAGGTGGCACGCAGCCATTTTCAAATCCACATCAGAAATAAATATTTTTTTCATTTCTGACAGCGTGTCAACTACACGTGGATCATTTTTCAGCCACTCAAAAACACTTTTCCTACAATTAACTAGTGTCAGTGAAGAAAACAATATTCTTTAGTGTGTTTGTTGTGTGTTATTGCTTAGTATAAATATATATATATATACTGTATGAAATGCAGATCGCTTCCCCCCACATAGGTGCTGGTGACATAAGCCCCCCTCAGTTTGTCCCTGGGCTCCTCGGGGCCCAAGACCAGTGCCCTCCAGGATGACAAATGGCCTTAATGAAATTGGACAACTCAGCATACATGCATAAGAGGATGTTAAATATTGATAGTCAAGATCAACGTAGCGGTGCATATTCCACTCTTTAATATTTTAAGTGTCAGACAGGCCTATTGTCTATCTTTTGGGGGTAAATCACTGTCTGCCCCCCTAGTTCTCTTTGAGGCTCATATGATGGCCAGGGCAGTGTTCACTCAGCTACGGATGAGAGAACCCACGGCCTGCGCTTTGCATATATGCTCACCAAAAGCCACTTGGGGTGGGGGTTGGGGGTGTGGGCAGCATCTTTACATAAATTTTCTTTGTGTTTATGCATTTGAGAACCTCATATTTAAGATAACACATGGAAAGCACATATTCATTTATAGTATAAACTGCAACTTTTCCACATGACTAACAATAAGGGCATTCTCAAGTCTGGCCTTACCAATATATATAGGATTTATATTACCAGATAAAGGATGAACCACACTATTTTGTTATGATCCATGTCTTTGCAGGATGCTTTAGCACCTACAGTCAGCACAGTTACATGACATCATAAGAAATAATTATTGTGTTTGTCCAACCAAAACCAGACTTTTAAAATACATGAAAAACATGTTCCTCTGACTAACCTGAATGTCAGACTAAGACACTCAGATGCCACAGTTCCCACTCCCTGCTTAAACCCAAAAATACACAAACAAATGAGATAACAGCCACAAGAACATGGCAAAATTGCGGCCTGGATATTTTGGGACTGACGAGGAGACTGACTGTCAGCTCAAAGGATCGAAGATTTTCAAGTTCATAGATGGTAGGAACTCGGAATGGTGCTCTAGCGTGGTACCCCACGACTAGCCACAAGCTAAATTGGAAACCGCCTAAGACCAACAAACTGAAAGGCAAACATATCACTACGTAGCATAGCACAAGCAGAAACACCTGAGTCAACATGCTGTTTCCCCATATTGTTTGTATACAAGGACAAGAACATGAGAACAACTGCAAGTTTCACTGCATGGAAATGTACTAACTGAGAGAAAACTTAAAGGTCCAGTGTGTAACATCTACACAGGCTCAGTGGCAGAAATGTAATATATTACCTACTGTAAATGTTTGTAAAAGTGTAGAAATAAAAATTGGTTTTGGTAGCCTGAGAATAAGCCTGGTTGCCTTTTTGCAGCCTGAATGGACAAACCAAGGGTTTTGTATTTTGAAGTGGATGTTTACAACACATGCAAAGTATGAAATCCTTTCTGCTTATGCAAAGATCGCTGTAGTTCCCAAACATGCTTGAGAAAGAAGGAAGAAGGCCTTAAATCTCTCTTCACTTTTTGACTGAGTTCACCATTTTTTTTTAAATTCCACTTACTGTTATCTTACTGCAACTTAGATATTTTGTATCCTCTACAAATTCTGTGTGCAAATTAACTGAATTTGTTTTCATATTCTGCTACATGACTAACAGGGCATAAGCCCATGTGCAATATTATTCTACAAGAGACGGAAGACATAAATGTGTTACACAATGATGGTGCATCAAGTGTCTGAAGTGCAATGTGGATGCCAGACTGAGTTCAGATGTCCCCAGTGCAGAGTCGCGGCTGATCACAGACCTACCATCAGTGCTGACTCAGACAGGGGACACAATTCACACAAGCCCTCTGCTTGGCTGCATCTTGGTCCTCCACTTATTCTTTTTGTGTAGTCATACCTCAGAGACATGGCTGATGGTGTCTTATTCAAGGCTTGGGGCATCATCGGAGGGTGACTAACGCAGTGGAAGCAATATAGTCAAATTATGCAGTAGGTATGCGACCTCCTATGTTCTTTTTCTTTTCTTTTCTTTTCTTTTTTTTTAAAAATCACCCAATCACTTACAGGCCTTTAGGCGTCAAGCCTGGGGTTCAGCCAGAGGAACATTAAACCCTAACAGCCTTTGCCTTTGGTGTTCACCAATTGTGAAGCTCATTAGAGGGCTTAGCACATACAGAATAGAAATAGTAGTTACTGGACATAACACAAGCTCTATAAGTACAGTACATGCACAGCCTTATAATTGCAGGCCCAGCTGACCCTCTTTTTATTATGTATGTGGCTTAGTTCCAGTAGTGTGTTGAAGTTTTATAGGTGCTACGCCCTGATTAGGCAATAAGTGCAATAAGATGTCTCGGTGCTGAGGTGGGGCCTTTTATGAAAGTTGAATTATGACCCATAACTATACAATTTTCTTTTACTTTAAAGGTTTGGTGTGTAGGAATGTGTCACATCTAATGCAGATTGTAAAAAATCGAGGAATCTCTCCTCTTCCCTCCCTAAATGCGTTAGGGAACTACAGTGGCCTTTACTTTCTTTGTTTGCATTATAAGCTTCAGTTTCAATACACAAAACACACACTGTGGCTGGTTTGTCAGTTCAGGCTGCTGTTGAAACATTACCACACAAGATAGAGGCCTTCAGAGAGCAAGCGCCTTTTCCAAAGTACATTAAAAAAGTGTCATTCCAAACGATTTTCATTTTAAAACGATTATACAAACATAATAATGGTTAGCATGATCAATTTCTGCCTAGAAACCCTCCTAAATGTTGCACACTGGACCTTTAAATACCAATAATTTAGGTTATAATTTAGGTTTAGATATGCCAGATATGCATGCCAACACTTTGCAAAAATACAGTGTACTTATCACAGTGGCAGTGCTACACCTCAAGGGTGTGTTGTTGCGCAGCACAGTAGCAACAGCAAAGATCACATGAATAACCATTATTCAAATCGATTCAAATTACGGGGGCATTCAAAGTAATCGGCTAATATCCTACAAAAAATCAATTCCACTCCCATTTGGACACAATTGAATGCGTCTGAAGAGGGCAATTATTAAACACACAGATCAGATCCATAATTGGCAGTGGGGGGGTGGCATGCATTGTCATGAGGACTAATGCACTTCCACCGAGCCAAGAGCCACAGCGGGCACTTAGCACAGCCTAGGTTGCATAGTGGGGGCTGACAGTGCTGGCAGCAGATAGGCTGAAGAACTGCCAGGAGTTTTTGAGGGAGGGGTGAAGAGTGGTAGAAGTGGTGGGGTAGGAGGGCAACTGGGGACTTTGCTTAGCGGGGCCAATTCCCTTGCAACCTCACGAACCCACCCCTCCTCCCAATGTCTTCTACATCCCCTGGAGGCTTGCTTCACTATGGGTCCCTGACACACCGGAGGGATGACCCTGGGAATCTCATTATGCATACAACCAAAGTGTGCCCCCCCACCACCACCACCAGAACCACCACTGCCGCCACCCTCAACCTTACTGCCAGCCGCCCCCCACTAATGCATTTGCATACAGAAGACAGACCAAATAAGGTAATAAATCAGCGGCCTATATTCAAATGGTTTGCAGGGAGATTGAAACCCCTGCATGCACCACCTCGAGTAAATTCACCCACATACCGGGGAGCAGATACCCATTCTCATCAGCGGACACAGGCGCTGCGTCCACCGGACACCTAGATATAAATATATATCCTGCTCCACTGCATCGCCGAAGGATGAACTACCTCAATATATCAATATACATATGCTTATATCTCATATGCCTTAGGCAAACTAACTGCCTTGGTTATAAGGCTTGGCTTTCATGGCACCCGAAGGTCACAGCTCATACTGAGAGAGGGGGGACAATTTGAATATTGCACTTAATGTAGGTCTTTGGACACCACCTCTACCAATTCACTTTGCCTCATCAATAATGAAATTGCCATGAACATGGAAATCAAAGTAATTTCCTTAAGGTGGAATTATGGAGGGTTTCAATCTTCTCACTTCAGGCCAACATGTATTCAAGCTGTGTTTTTGTGCCGGCATCAAAGTGATTCTCGGCTGTAAACTGATATCATTCACATACAACATGAAGGAAGCGCGTTACAGCGCTACACATGCTTGACATGGCTGATTATAAAAGTCTTGGAATAAATAAATAGGAATGTCTGGCTGTTGTGCATGCTTGAATAGGACACAGTGAGATGGAATAATAAAATCAAACTCTTAACGGAGTAAGATGTATTTGTGTGTGTGCATGTGCTGACTGGCACAATAAAGCCAGCCCACTATGATTGCATTATGATCTGGTGGAAAATGAATTCTGCTTAACAAGCCAACCCCCTAGACCACCACCCCACCCCACACACAGACAGCTCCACCCTCAAACTCGCTTTCATTCTTTTATTTTTAATAAAATTGTGGAAGAAAAAAAAAAAGATGCATTTTAAGATACATGCAAATAGCTATCCATCAATCAATTTGTTGGTCCCAAAACTACCATCAAAGGGGCAGAGGCTGTGAAGTATGCAATTCCACATCAACAAATGGAGGATTGAAACTGAATCCTTCAAGCTTAATTAATGGGAAGTCTGCCACTATTACTTGGTTTGTTTAACGCGCCTCACACAGAGGGCAAGTTGTCCTTTTTTGACTCACTGCACCGAATTCCACTTGTTCAACATCACTGAACTGCTTTTCATGCAAAAAATACAATCCATCTCATTTTTAATCCCCTCCTCTCATGGGCCGACATGTCATTATTTTGATCCCTGCATACAATGGCTTCACACATTCATATCGCATCACTCGGAGAGTGTGTGTGTCAGTAATTATCACGAGGCAGAAATTTCTATTTGTAGAATAACTACCTACAGTTAGGCAGAGGCACTGATGCAGTAATTTCTGTTCCATCCCAAAGTTCAGCCCCACACCAAACACCTCTCGACTCCAGATAGCCAATTACATCTCGGTAAACAGTGACTGGAAGTCCTATTTTTACTCAAGTATCATCGCAAATCTATAATAAAAGCTAATAAGAAAAAACACAGAAGTTTGCTCAAAAATGTCAAGCTTGAACTTTCTGTAGGGAACCAAAATGGAAATGAGTCAATGTAAATAATGGTTTAATAAAATCCCCTCCCGTTGTACATCCAATGTGAAATTCACCAAAATAAAGGAAAACTTTTCACCCTCTTGAGCTAATAACTAGTGACAGGAAGAGGGCTTAAACAAAAGATCAGTCAAGCTGATCTTCATTTGAATATTCAAATCCTTTTTAATAAAACGCAGCTTGATTCATTTCCCATAGATTTGCCAAAAACCCTCACTTTGCATCGCCGAGAACATCATTTGAATTTTAGCTGGGAAGAGAGTCAGAGAATGAGACGGTTTCAGCTGTTTTGGGGCATTTTCTCAAAGTATCTTCTGCAGACAGCAAACACTTGGCTTCTGGACACAAACATGGAACAAGTTTGCAGCAAAGCTCCCACAGTAAGGACAAATCACCGCTTGTTGTCGAGCGGCTGCATGAGAACACATTGTACCATGGATGTATTGCAACAAAGATATCAATGCAAGGTTTAAGAGAAAAAGAAGAGATAAATATAATAAATGACGGCAAACGTGTAATTAAAAACACAGTCATGTCTTCCTAAAAAGTCTCAATGTCAACTCATGCTCAGAGTTTTTGCATTTAAACTAGAGGAAGTAGGGTTTTCAAAAATCCCACATTTGGTGTCTCAAAAGCTCCAGACCAAAAAGTAAACACAACAACATTGGTGCATTTTGAAGCTGTAACTGTGGCTTTAGCCTTTAAAAAATCAACATGCATTAACAACCAGCACTAACCCCACTTCTTGTATGGTTAGGTTTATGTCTGTTAGGGTTAAGTAAAATATCAACGTCATATTACAAAGCCCACAGAGAAAGTAAACTAAAGACAATTGCATGAAATCCAAAAATCCTCAGAACAAGATGTATTTTATTTTCTTGTTAATGACTTAGAATTTCACATTTCAACAGCTCTGTAACATCACTGTGGATTTTTTTTTTTTTCTTCGCATGGTACCAATAGGTCTCTTTTCGACACTCCTGTTCTCAAGGCCTCAGCACTCATAAACAAAGTGATTTATTCAAACTTTCCATATCAGAATTCTGCTATCTAATTACTTCAGGGGGACAGCATATTCCACTCGCCTATGAGTTATGGAGAACCTTCTTTATGAGTGAAGTTGATGGAGGATCAGGCGAAGAGCTCATCATAAATCCTCAATAATGCAAACGTTTGAGGAATATCTCAAAATAAAAATGCAAATGTGATTAAGAATGGGTTATCCTGTGCTGATATGGCAGCTTGTATCATCTAAAGAGATGCAGAGCTCCTACAGAGGGAAAAGTGCCACACACTTAGGAGGTAAAATAAATAACATTCACCAACTGAGATGCTGTGTAGTAATATCTCCTCTACGGAACACACAGATGCACATATGTCCTGCACATGCAGACGCGCACAAACACACACACACACTCTGGAAGCCCCACACATCCCAAAGCACACACATGTGGACTCAGTACACTTATGAAAATGAAAGTATGGCCAACATTTTAATCTCACACCTACGTGGCCCTAATGAGAAGGCATAAACTTTTAGGAGGCAGGATGAAGTGGAGGCTTGCAGATGCAAATGGGGGACGGGGAAATGGCGGAAGTACAATGTAGAAGCTTGTTAGTGACTGAGAGGCAAACAGTGAGGACGATCGCGACACCTCGTCACTTGCCTTTTATCTCTCGTCACTGGCAGATGAAAAATCACTGTGAATCTGCCACATCCGTCTGCATTAACATAACAAAGCCTCTGAGGAGAGAGCAAGAGAGGTAGAGACAGAGAAAGTAGAAAGAAAGAAATAAAGAAAGAAAGGGAGGGAGAGAAAGAGAGAGGCCATAGTGACTGTCCAAAGTCCAATCCAAAATGCAGAACTGACACATTTTCTGTGCTTTCTTTCTGTCTTTCTTTCTTCCTCTCTGTCTTCCTCTCTGGCTTTTACACACATATTCACACAGGATACACAGAGTGAGAACAGATGTCGAGCTAAAGAAGATGCTCCCCAATCTTAGCATCATCTCACCACTCAGCCAGTCTTGTCAGCACAATAGACAGGACAGAATTATACACAGGCTTCTTTTCTTTTTCCTTTCTTTCTTTCTTTCTTTCAAAAAAAGAGCTCACAAAAAAGGACACTCTTCACCTTTCTTCATTTCCATCTCGCCAATCCTCTCCACAACCGCCACCTCTTCCCCCCCTCGCTACATACAAAGCTCATTGGGTGGAAAGAGAGAAAGAGGAATGGGAAGAAGGGGGGGGGTTGAAAGACATTATGCATATGAAAATGTCCTGAAAGAGGTGTGATTTATGTATGCATTAGATGCAGATTCCATTACGGGCCAGTGGCTCAAGTGAGATCTTTCCAGGAACACTGAGGCGACCTGATCAAACTCAGTCTCATTACTGGCCATACGGGCAGCGGGGAAACTACTGACGGATGAGAGAAAGGGTGCAACAGAGTGAGAAAAGGGGGGAAAAAAAGATGGAGGAGGCATATTTACAACCTGGACACACACACCTCACCCACAGGGAGAGAGTAAATTGCAATCTGCCCTCCAAGACCGCGGTGGATCACAGACAGGCATTCACCTGAAAGACATGTGGGAGAGAAAGAGAGGCGCAGGGAGAAATGGATGGCAAGGAAAGTGTGAACATACAGTATGTGTGAATACTTTACATGTCACTTGTGACTTTTCTTACTGTAATTTCTGTATGAGTTACAGTTAATCATGAAAAGGAATTCATTTACAGTTGAAACGGATCTGAGGGCATTTGCAGCTCGACCACATACTTGTGGTCAGCTGTCTGTCACCATTCAGCCCCTTTATTTCACCCCAAAACGGCCTCACACCTCGGCTGTGTACTGTATGTGTCCATGTGCATTCTTAAAAAAAAAAATATATATATATATATATGCAACTGCACGCCTGTAGGGAGGAGGAGGAGGAGGGTTGTTTGGATTGATAATCACGTGCCTGCTCGAGATAAGGAAAAAGTGTTTTGTGAAAAGAAAACATGGACGGCAGTCCTCCATCCTGGCTGACCCCACCGCTGTAGCCTCTGTGATTGGGGTCAGCCTGGAGATTCCTCTCTGGCCAGCTAATGTGATTGCATCGGAGCAATCCCCTTAAACGCCATCAGCTCTGATCTGCATAGTAATTGGCTTGACTCTCCTTGGACGTGACCTTGGGGAGGGGCGCTGTCACTCCTGCCGCTCTCTCCTGTACTGGCAATCATGTATACACACACATCAGAAAACTCACTCACACACACACACACACACACACGTATGACCATGGAAGCAGGCATAGACAGGAGGAGGTGAGGAGAAGATGCCCTACATGGTTCACTGCATTGTGAGGAAGAAATTCAGTTTGCAGGTGTTAATAAACTACCAGGAAATGGATGGTATCGCACAATCAACATGTCTTACAAGATAATGGCAAACTAAGTTGCCCACAGGTGTTTCTCACAGTGGTGGGAGGCTGCATTTCACTGTGGGTTAGCGAAGGTACAAACTGAAGTCATCTGCTTTCTAACTTGAGAAGAGCTGCATATGCCCTCAAATCTGTTTCAAGTATAAATGAATTCCTTTTCATGATTAACAGTAATTCATACAGAAATTACAGTAAGAAAAGGGGAGGAAAGTCAAGCTGCCGCATTTCCATTTTTTCAAACACCCGGTAACCTTCTCTCTTTTTGTCCTTCTTGCATCAGCAGTATTTGTTGAAGATCTTAACGAAAGACAAAGAAGCAAATGTATATTTTATGAATGTGTGCCTCTGGTTTATCTTCCTTTGTGGGGCTTGTGTATACAATCAAAACCAGCTCTCCGAGAGAAAGCGTTTTTTCTTCTCCTGTCCCCCGATGTCAACGACAAGGTAAGTTGTGGCTTTGTCTGGGTTTTTGATATGCATTTCAAACGGGGGGGAAGAAACTTCACAACCATTGAGGCTAATTTGCAATGGAGATTCTTTTTTTTTTTTTTATTATTATTATTATCGTTCTCTGCTTCGGAAAGCAAAACAGTCAAGGGTGTCAAGCGAGTGACAAGTTTGTTTTCCTGTGATGATTTCCGCAAACTTGAGGTCTGTTCTGTTTTGTTCCTTAGACAGTTTGACCTAGTTGGAGTGTGAGCGCGTCCCCTCTCTCTTTCCCTCACTCATGCATTGTTAAAGCCGTGGGCCCGTATTAGGCACTCCCAAGTCATCACATGTCAGAAGAAGCTAATACTAACTGTGTGTGTGCATATGTGTGTGTGCAGTAACGGAAAATGTATTATTTTATTGACATTAAAGGCAAAAAAAAAAAGTGCTTTTTGCCAAGTTTCAGCCAATAAATCATGAACTCACTTGGAAGCAGCTGAAGCAGGACGCCACCACTGTGCAGCTCACTACTATGAATTAAGTGACACTCCATGAGCTGTAAGTCGTGACATTAAACCGACAACTATCCCCACTCCCAAAGTAACCCTCTGCATGGCCGCAGAAGCACTGGATTATTCATTTAAAACATCAGCACTGAAACAGGCCCAATGTCTGCAAGAAAAAGTTTCTGAGGCATCCTCAAATGGTTGGGGGGAACGACTGGGGCCCAGAGGATTTGACTGGAGCGCACCCAGCTATACTCAAGGAAAAAAAAAAAGGAAGAAAAAAAAAAGGAGTGCTTTGTTAGAAGAGCGAGAGGCATCCCTTGGGCTGTCTCTTTGAATGAGCTAGGAGTAAAGCATCCACCAGCACCACCAACCCCACCGCACACCCTCCTCCACTTCTCTCACTCACTCACTTCGACTCTGTACCCACCATCTCCTCTGACACCACTCCCCCACCTCGCCCCCCCCACCCTCCTCCCTTCAGAGCGACAGAGGTATAATTGTGCCACAGGGTTTTAGGTGGTGTGACATATCTGTCACCTGCTGTATCATGCTCTCCAGAGAAGCCTTGCCTTCCTGTTGGGTATCATGGGGGAGAGAAGGGAGAGAGAGAGGGAGAAAGAGAGAGGGAGAGAGAGATGGCAGTTGGCTGTTTGTTGACTTTTGTCACCGCATTGATGATTTGTAAACTTTCCACCGCCCTCAAAGTTTTGCTGCCACGCTCAGGTACATGAGGTGGAACAGCGGCCACGTGTGCTCCATGGCTAAGGCACTTTCTGAGTGTCATTACATCTAATATATAACCAGTGGGAGCAAACAACACCTCTGTGTGCTTTCATAAACTCAGAGAATACCAGGTATTATTGCTGACACGTCATGCGACTCCACATATGCCAGACAATATGGCCCCGCTTGTTGTCCCTCCTAAGGGGATCATCCGACTTTAAATGAAAAAGTCTCCATTTTTTGCATAAATTATGAAATGTGCACGGTCCTCACTCAAACGGGCCTTCACTCTTTCTTTCGCCCTCTCACTTCAGAGCCAAATCAAGAATTCCGTTGGCAGTGAAATACATTGAATTTGACAACTCCAAGAAAGACTTTCTGAAGGATAGTGTTTTATTTTGGGTGACCTAATTGCACGCTCCCCATGGCTGCTCCTTGTGCGGTATCTCACTCACTCCTGAAACAGCTTCATTTCTACATTCAAATTATTCATCATCGCCTGGATTTATTTCCTCCTTTCTTCACTTTTCATACCTTTGGTGTTCTCTGCAGGGATTTGAGATGAGGAGGGAGAGAAAAAAAAAAGTGATTCTTTGTTTTTTTTTTCGCGAGCTATTGTTGAAACACCTTAAGTCTCTGGTGTACGGCAGAAACTGAAGTGATAGACAGGGCTGCCCTATTTACAGCCAGATTAAAAAGAATCACACAGGAAGACAGTGTTAAATGATGATTGTCTATGACATTTAACAATTGATTAAAGAAAGATAAGTTTTAATAGGTGCCAGTGGTGGTGGTGATGTGGGTGTTGGGGGAAGGGAAAGACGGAGGTGTTCTTTTTCGGCTGCAGTATTTTCTTTATGCATGCCATATTCTGCTGCGTGTAACGACGACACGATACATTTAACATAAAACATCTAAAGTGTATCAAACACGGTGGAAATATTAAAGAAAATGAGGATAAAGAAAACTTGTACAGACATTGTGGTACTTTTTCCTACATCCTGCACCCAGAGGAGCAGACATACACATTTTTTATTAGAAAACTATATCGGATTTGTTGGAAATCTCTATTTCGGGGTTTTTTGAGGACTTACAAAAGTCATTCAGTGTCCAACGTTCTACTTTTTGAATGTGTAAATATTTAATAATATACAGTACAATTTGCTCAATTTGTTGTTTTTGCGATGCCATTATGACTTCGCTTAATGGAACACATTCAGAAAATACAGCTCTTCTACAGACTTAAGTGTCAAGGATTTGCTGTGACCCTTACACTTCAACAATAGCAGGACCCTGGCTCTCTGAAAGCCTAATTAATGTTATTTGTAAAACCAGAGTTTGTCCTACTATTTCATGTTAAAAAAATAAAATAAATCTGCTGTGAAACAGGTCTATTACGCCAGGTTTATTCGAGACATGCTTGAGCATCACATGCACGTTGTTGCATGATTAATTGACAGCTCGCTAATATACAAGACCAACTTTCAGTCACATCATCCCAATCCAGATGCTAAAGATCACAGACTCTGAGAGACATAAAAGCAACAAAGCTGGTGGTGCCCCCAAGACGTTTGCACAGTACTGCATATCACATATGTGTATTTTAATTACAAATTAGTTTAATCTTTATTTATGTGATTAAAAAACAAAACAACACCACATTTGCTACGATTTCTTATTCACTGTAACTATTTTTACATTTTTTACATTTTGTCCTAACTGTAACTGTAGCAAACATCGTCACGTTAAGTGTGAGCGCATGTGTAACGTCTGCCGGTGTTGCCAAGCATCATGTCAGTGTGCGTCTCACAGCATGATCATAACATGTGCAGCGGCCCCCGTGTTTGAAAAGGGGCAGATAACAGGAGCACCTGACACGACCACAGATAGAAACGCTCTCAGACAAAGGAGTGAGTAAAAGACTCACATCGGCAAGGTGGCAGTCGCACTGAAAAATCGACAGACGGAGGTGGTGGGGAAGTTACTCCACTAAGTGAAACTCCAGGGTTTTAGCAAACAATGGAGATAAATATGTGTGGGATATTTGTGTTTTCAGAGCTGAAGTCTCTGCACAGGTCTGGGTCAGTTTGTTGTCAAAGTCTGACTCAGAGCTGCAACGACAATATTTAATCAATTGGTATGGGAGTGCAGATTATTTTATTTAGAATATCTGTCTGACTCTGACAAACTTCCACTGCATCTGTGTGGCAGACTGAATAACACACTTGTCACACTAAGCAGTTGTCTAACATGATCAAAGTTTGATATGTAAGCCCACGCAGTAGCGTGCACAATTTTAAGCTGCAAGCAAACACCTCAAAATTATGTGCAGGAAGTTTTCAGTTCGTACGCGATCATAACATGTTCAGAAAGTCTAAATACTGACTGAAAGTATGTTAACACATGGGCTAAATTGATTCTTTTCCCTGCCTGGCAGCTAATTACATGTGCACCGAGTTATTTCCATCCAAAACATTTAAAAAACAAAAGTACAGATGTACAAATTTCACAGGAGTCGAGACCGACAAATACAACTTCATCTGTGAGTTTAATGACTTGAATTGTATTGTGCTGTAAATAGTTTCTCTCCGCAGGGCACTGCATTGGCCTGCGGACGGTTCTCTGTGAAGTGTGGCGATGCCCTGTGGGGACGGGAACACACACACACACACACATACATACACACCCACCGACACCAACCCCACCAGCATCCCCCCTCGCAACAGCTGCCGTGCTGCAGGAGGCAGCCATACCCCTCGCTGATCAAATCTTGTCCGTCACATTTCCCCTAATTAACGGGCATCTGCTTCCCCCATTTTCCCTACATGGCTACACACTTTCCCTCTGTAGTTCCAATCATCTGATCGTTATGACCTTTAAACCCTCCGAGCTCGTCTGGCTCAGAGCGCGCCTGTGTTTTCCCGCCTGCCCACCCTCCTTCCTGCTTACCTGCCTGCCACATACCAGCTGTGGAGACGTGAGGGCACGCAAACAACCACCGTGTTCATCTGGAAGACAGACGCTTACACCTCTGTCTTTTCATTCTACACCAATTTCCCGCAAATTTCAAAAAAAGAAAGAAAGAAAAGAACAACTGGAATTTTCCTTTAGTATCTCCAGTAGATGAACCACTGTTTTACACAAGAAGTGAGACATTTTCAAATCCAGACATGATCCAAACAAACCAAACACTTAACTCATTTTCAAATCACATGTTTTGGCCAGTGTTTAGGTGTTTGGGTGGTTTTCCTGGGGAGGCGACGGGTGAAAGGGACAGGTGTAACAGAAGTGACAACAACAATTTAGGTGATAGAACTATTTTTAAAATTGCCACAATGAAGTCGTAAATCAGTGAAATCTTTACACCTCACAAATATCATCATCTCAGATGTATCCTGCAAATAAACGCCCATGAATCCACTGACAAACTACTGAAAAATAAGCTTTACACTTTTTTTTTTTTGGTAATGTTACTTCCGTCTCTAAGTAATCCACTGACAGTCGGTGACATACAGCAATCAGAACTTGCTAATAGTCGATACAGCTTGCTTAATTTCCAGCAAAAATGTAAACAAGTTGCATTTGGATTGTGATCTCGAACTGTCAGGCAAATCTGGCAACCCTGGCTTTGGCTCCTCTCTACTCTACAGAGAAATAACGCTCACCTCATCTCACTGTGGAAAACTTGTCTGAAGGATCTGTAATGATTATTTCCCTCTGCAACGAATGACCCCACAGCTTGTCACAGGGGTGAGGAAATCGCTTTTTATTGGAGCATTTTTGAGTCATGGCAAGGGCAGAGGATGAGGATGATCATGATGATGATGATGGTGTGTGTATTATGTACGTGTGTGCGTATGTGTGTGTGTGTGTGTGTGTGTGTGCACGCATTCCGTCATTCACAACACAGAAAAGCACCTGAGCAGGCACCAGCTGGCAATGTGAGAGGTGCGCTCTAATTTAAAATGCATCTCATTAGAAGCAGCAACCCATAGCCCGTCACTTTACTCTTTATAAAGACACAGCGTGGGAAAGAAAATCTAGAAATAGCTGTCGAAATGTTTCTCTGAGTAAATATAAGAAACATACTAAAAAAAAAAAAGTAAATCCCTACTTTTTAATTCATTTTCAAATGTGTTTTGACCAGTAGTAGTCCTCTGGATTTTCCTGTTGAAGTTGACCTTGAATTAGCCCATGTGCATTTCTATTAAGCGGAGATTGAATGCTTTTGTTTGTTTGTTGCTTTTGTTTAAAACCCATTTCCCATTTGCAGTAAGAAATATACTTAAGAGAAGTGTTTATTCATTTGTCGAGATGGCTCCACTGCCAAGGAGAGGAGACTTGATGGAAGCTCAGATTCATTAAAACTTAATTAATATGCATCATTATGTAAATGAGGCTGCAGTTAATGAGTTTTTAAAAGAAGCATTCCTTAATTAGTTCACTTTTAATGGCATCATCATTTATCTTTTTCTTCTTTGAAGCAGAATGATGCACTGGATGCAGGCAGTTCTAAAATGCTAATCTACGTTTTATCATCTTATTTTTCTGATTTCCATGTGATAGCGACGACATCTCGAATCTTGTCACTAATGAGGGACGTTTACACATTTTAATGTCAGTTATTTCAATTCAAGACACTGTAAAAATTTCTGAAAAAGGAGGATGAATTCCAAACAAACACAGAACGATTATCACTTATCCTGAGAAGAAGAAGGGGAAAAAAAGATAATTAAAAATGTATCGACCAGGAGAAGTTAAATCCAAACCCGTGGGCTACTCACAAATGCAGTCTTTTTTTTCCCCAGCTCACTTTAGAGAAGAAAAAATCTTAACAGTTCTATTTCCCAGAGAACAACACTGGCAGGGTGTCAGAAGACTTGACAAAACCTGGAGACTTCTGACGGTGTCACACTTCTGGATAATTGGTCCCCAGCACATCCTGTAAAAAGTGAGCAAACTTCCCCTTTACAGAGAGAGAGGTCCCAATAAAACTTTCTTGACAGTGTTGCACCTTAATCAAAACTGCATTTTCTCCATACATTGTTATGCATGCCACAATGCTGTTGAGACTACACCATAAACTGCACAGGAAGTGGGTTTTTTTTTTTTTCGTTGTTGTCTCAGTTATTATCAAATCCTGAGTGAGAACATGGTTCTGTGGTGAGACCTGAGAATCTCATTTTTGCACGGCATGTGTACAGTACCAATAAACTCATAATGCGTAACGACTGAATATGTAATCACAAAAGTAAACAAGTACTGTTTAAGCAGTTACTTAAAATGTCGGAGCTTTTCTTGCAAACTGAAAATGTGGCGTGAGTGACCCGGGTCTGGTATCATTCACACACACGCACACAAACACACACACACACACAAACACACCCTTCCACACATCTTCTCCTCTGATGAACATTTTGATTGTTCAGCCTCAGAAGGAATCAGTTGCATCATTTCTCTTAGGGCATCAGCACTGGGCGGTACAAGCCTTTTGCATTAACAATAAATTTATCATGCATGAGTATGCCCCTCTCCTGTGAATTGATAAGTGGATGTGAATAGGAAAACGCAGTATAGTGGCTGTCACAATGCGCCTCAAAGCCCAAATGTGGACACCAATTTTATGACCAAATTCACAAGAGACATTAAGACTTTTGGAATTGGAAGCATATACATTTTTATATAATTTCCCTCAGACTTCATAACCACGTGACATTGTAGGATTTACAGTACAGGGATTTTCCTAAACTTATTTTGTTTGATAAAATGGGGAATCCTGTTATTATTAGTAGTTGTTGTTGTAATAGTAGTAGTAGTAGTAGTAGTTGTTGTTGTAATAGTAGTAGTAGTAGTAGTAGTAGAAGTTTTATTGCTCGTGTTGTTGAAAGGCCTTTGTTTTGCTATTATTATCTCCCTGCTTCCTCTTATAGATGAAATGCGGCAGTTTCTCTCATTATTTAGATGTGCATTCCCGTGGAATCAATTCTCATAGACACATATAAATTATTGTTTAACGAGAAGCTGTATCCTATAAATTATTCAAAGCACCTGGGATTACAATATGAGATCAAATGATAGGAAAGAAAGAGCACTCTGCTGGAGGCAGCCCGCACACGAGCCATCACATCCCCAGTTTGATGTTCCACACAATCTGCTTATGCAGGAATAATTGGAGAGTAACAGACACTATGTGTACAGATGCACTGGCCCCGCTTTTGTACGCCATATTTGGAAAGAGGTAATTGGGCCGCTGGACATGGTCAGCAATGTCACCCCAATTCGTGTACCTACACGTTTGTCCTCTGTGCAGGCAAAGTTACCAAGCGCCGGAATAACGAGAAAAAAAATAATCAGCTTGTTTATTCTCTCCTGCGGGGATTCTTACAAAACTTACAAAGCGTGAAAAAAAGAAGAGCGAAAGTTAGGGAGGAGCTACTTGTTTACAACTGTCACACAGAGATACAGAGGAGCGAACTGTAAAAAAAAAAAAAAATTCATGGCCACTTTCTCCATCTGGGTGAATTTAAACAGCAGGTTTCAGTAGGTAAGAATACAGAAACAGTAGAATTTATTGGTGTGTTACGGTGCCCTGATGTGTTGTAAAAAGGACACTCCAGTAGATAAGGAGAAAGCCATTGTGTGGCGTGTGACTGATGGAGAAAGGGGATTCAAATTGAGTCCTCAGTCATAAAATAAATAATGTGTATGTCACCAAAGTGGGGAGAGGAAAGAAAGAGAAAAGAGAAAGATGACAACAATCCGATCTTACAGGAACCCAGGGCGTTGTAGGCTGGTATAGACGGAGGGGATTGTGGGACTGTAGGAAACATGAGAGATGCAGGTGCACTGAGGGATGAATGTGGTTTTCGGAGTGTGTGTGGCTGCACTAAGATGAGAGGGGGCACATAATTGCCCCGGCAGATGGGTGAAGTGGAAGGAGGCAAGAAGTGGGTGCAAAGAAGATGCAAGCGTGTGCCATGGGTGCATGAGTTACTACAGCGCATGTGAGTCTATTTTACTCTGCGGAAACCTCAAGCAAATCAGTTACGAGTAAATTCAAGGTGAAAGAGGAAAAAAAATAAAGTCTCAGGGAAACAATGAAACTTCAGCAAGTAGGGCCCAAAAAAAGTTGAGGCCAGAATTTGTAGTATGTGCACATGTGTCCAAAACAAGCATGGGGTATAAAAAGATGTGAAATCTTCTTTCAACAAAGTACAATAAGTTGAACAGGTGCTGCAATACCCACAACAGGCCTACATTCTCTTTCCTCATGAATCTGAGCCATACCTCTCAAAATAATAATACAAAAAAACTAAAAAGACACAGAGACCAGAAACTCAAAGAGGAAGAGGGATTAAGATGAAGAAAGGACGGGCCGTGGGGAAGGAGAGAGTGAGGGAAAAACGGGATAGAGGGAACGAGAGAGTGGGAGGAAAACAGGAGGATGGAGATCATAGTGAGGGAAAAGACGAAGACCGAAAGATCATAAGAGATGCAGATGCATTTGCACACCAGAGAGAGAGAGAGAGAGAGAGAGACGGAGACGAGGGGGAGAGGGAGCAGGAGACCGTTGGGGACTGTCCCCATTCCTGCACCCCACGCTGAGCGCTCCTCTCCTCGACCGTGCCACTTCCGATCAGCCACGCACACAAGCCTCAGCCTCCACGATGGAGCTGCTGGGACTGTTGGTGCCAGCTAAAGGCTGGATCCCCACTGAATATACCGAGGAGAGAGCAAGAAGTTTGGCTTCTCAGTAGGCATGTTCCTCCCTCTCCTATTCATTTCAATTACAAGGGGCTTGTATTCCTGCAGGGCAAGGCCGTGTCGTGTGATCCACTGTAATTCAGTGAGGGCGACATGGAGACACGCTGATGCACCATTATCTGCATATTATATGGAGCTGGTTACATTAGTGGCTACAGCGTGAGGGGAAATGGGCAGGGGATTTCTGCAGAGAGGTGACGGAAGTTGAAGTGATGTGAGCACATAAACACCAGATAAAAATGAATTTGTACGATACATCCTGAACACTGAAGAAAAGGCCTAATTTATGCTTTAATGCATTTGACACACCGGGTACAACACTGCCTTGTCCACGTACTAAAAAAAAAAGCTTAATTTCTTTACATGTATGCATGAACTTACTCACACGAACACAGAGTGACGCATTGTTGCTCTTCTATTGTTCACGCATGAAAGATAAACACAGAATCTGCACCTTTAACTAATCATATATCACACTGACTAATCACCAACTCAAGACATGCTCTGGTGGAGAAAAAATTATTTGGTGAGTCTGTCTACCTGAAGTCTTTCAATTTCACTGGAATATGGGTGTTTTGTAGTATGACTTCCTTTTCAGTAAAGGCTTTCTTTGTGCAGGCAGAGAATGTGTTTTATTTGTATTTATGCATATGAATAGCATACGCTGAATGCCAATGATTAGATGGCTTAAGTTCCCCTTCAGAGTTCATATCCTCCATAAAACTGTCCAATTATCTGTTCATGAGCTGAGAGGATATGTATGCGTGTGTCTGAAAGCATGCCCAACAGTGCCACCTAGCCCTTGAAGGCAGGGGGGGAACTGTTTTGTAAAATCTTCCCCCATTTTCTGCATTTTATATTTTATGATGCATAAGACGACTGCTGTGAAGCTGGCATTATTTTGGTACTTTTTTTTTTTTTTTTTTACGCATTCCATGTTTTTGCCCATGTCTTACACCTGGTAATTGTTTATGGAAAAACAAAAATGTCGTGTGCAATTGAAAGTCTTTTTTTTTTTCTTTCTCTTTTTTAATGATCGAGGCAATAGTAATAATTTCCTTTCCACACAAAACAGGAAACCACAACGTCCTATTGTTAAAATTCTAGTGAAATTCCAACACAGCATATAATATGCATACCTTGTCACTCGTGCAATATAATACCTCACTGTGAGCGAGTGAGTAATTTTTCGCTGTGTGAGTCTGAGTCTGAGCAGGGGAGTTATTCTCTGCCTGATAACTGCCAAAATAACAGCAGATAATTAGGCCCTTTAGAGCGCTGGGTGTCTCTTAACAAAGGCACCTGCGTTTCCTGTGGTGATTGCCGTGCACCCCGAGTGATTGTCATTTTTAATCTAGCACTCCCGCTGAGACTTCTCCGGCAGCAGCCTAGACTGTAGGGTGCCAAAGGTACCTGCATGGGAAGCGTGCGGGTGTTGTTGCTGTGCATGTGCATGTGCATGTGCATGTGCGTGCTACATGCTTGTGTGCTAATGTATCCGGTTACCAGCGCGGTTGTCGGTGCATGCACATGAAAGTCGACGTGTTAAAAAAAAACACCCTGATATAAGATGCCTTTACACTTTTTCGCGGCGGCACATGTGTTTTCATGTGTATAGGAGTCTTTATGTAAATGTGAATACAGGCACTCTTCTCATAACTATATAATTGCCACGAGTGAAAGTGGTTGACATTAAAATTGACATCACGCAGGAGGTGAACGTTATCAGTCAGCCTCTGCAAAGGAAATTAGTCTCTTTACATTCAGGTCTGTGTAGTCACGAATGTGGCTTCTACTACTGGCAACCAGTAAATGTTTGCAAATGTACAGGAATGATTCTCAGTTCGTCTGAATGAAATAATTTGTTCTGAACATCCTCCCTCATCTGACTGCTTTGACAAGAAACAGACACCCTCCTCCTCTCCTCCTCTTCCCTCGTTTCTCTCCCTCTCTCTCTCTCTCTCTCCCAATAAAGAAACAAACAGAGAGCCAAATAAACCCGTTGCAATTCCTCTCCAGTGCAGCCATCCACATCCTGGACTGTGCCAGGATGGGGAAATCATTGGAATTGTTTACCCCCCTCCCCGCCCAGCTACCCACCACCGCCGCCCACACCACCACCCTCACTCCACCCCCAGTACCACCACCACCACCACCACACCACATCCACACCTCCCATCTTCATCTTCCTAGCCCCCACCCACCCCGTCCCCCCCCCCACCCCCTCCTTCTTCTTCTCCTCTACAAAATGAGATGCCCGCGTCTGATCGCCTGAGCCAATTTGCAGACCCATGTGGCACCCTTCCCTTCAGACCTGGGCATTGTGCCTCTCGCTCCCTGGCAAAGAGGCGAGGAATTATTTTTATCCCCCAAACACGCGGATATGCACCGATGATTTCAAATGCCTGCCTCGCACATTGTCAGGGATGATTTTGGCCAGGTGCCAAACCTATTATATTGATCTCTCTTTCTCTGTATTTCAATGGCCACAGACAATGCAGATTTACTGCAGAACATATTAGGGAAATAAAAATCAGTCTCAGGCACTAAACTCGCTGGAACTGATGGTATGCTTATGAGCGTTTGTGTGTGTATCTGTGAGTAATTGTCCTGAAGGATTTTCTCTAAATTTTGTTAAACACAATATTCTCAGGTCTGCGTCTATCTCCATGGCAGCAAGACATCCAGTGTTGAAATACGTTCGCTCACTCCAATCAAATGTCTAATTATGTTCTGATATATTCTCATCATGTCACTGTGTATCAAAACATTTGAGCCATTATTTTTTTATACCTCAGTTTATTGCCTTGGCATCTAAATCTCTCTCCTTGGAGTGCGTTGCTGGCATGTCGACGCTGGCTTTGGTTGGAAACGATGAGACCTCCGATGTTTGCCGAGGTACACACGGGAATATTGAAATGTTGAAACTGGCAGGAAACAGTGCTGTCAGCTAATGAGCGTGTCTATGAGAAAATGATTTGGTTGTTTCCTGAGAGGGAAATCACAGAGAATGGCTAAATGGGAGCTCTCCGAAGAGACTCCACAGAGGCTTGGTGTACAGCGATGAGACCGTGTTGGGAGGCCGGCGTGTTGGATGAACGCTGTCTGTCTGCCTCTGTGCCAATGTCATTAGTGCTGAGGACTGAGAACGACCACAATGTCCCCTTTGATTGCCATTAGAGCCCACAGCCAAACAAAGACCCAAACAAAAGGCCCTGGATAGACTTGAAGTGGAGGTCATGCCAGACAGTAAGAAACTTCAACAGTTTGGTGTCCTTTAGACCAGTCATTTCCAGCTAGTTTGGCAGAGTGCTTTACCTTAACAAGATAAAACATTATTGTAGTCATGCACAGTAAATAAACTGGTTACATATGTTTGATCATCTCATAATGCTTTATAGCTGCTAAACAAAGGTCTGTTTATTTCTTTATTTCAAACTGTTGTGGGGCAAAAATTGGAGTTGGTTGTGATAGATAGATAGATAGATAGATAGACAGATAGACAGATAGACAGATAGATAGACAGACAGACAGACAGACAGACAGACAGACAGATACAGATACAGATAGATAGATAGATAGATAGATAGATAGATAGATAGGTAGATAGATAGGTAGACAGATAGATAGACAGATAGATAGAGGTTTCACTTAATTTAAGTTGTAAATGCTCTGGTACTGTAAACTGCATTGCAAAAACTCAACAGGCCACTAAAAGGTTCAGCACACTCTAATACAGTGGGAACAGTACTTCCCCTAAGCAATACTGTATAATTCATTATATAAATGAAAGCAGAGGATCTTGCAGTCCTGTTACACTCGCAAATGTTGCAACCTCTATTTCACGTCTCTACAGTGTTAAGTTGATAAAACATGTCGTTTTATTTTATTGTTTCCTCACAAAAGTGCATTTCTCAAATAGTATGTATCAATATTCATTCTTTCTTTCTTTCTCACCATTTGCTTCTTGTGTGTGTGTGTGTGTGTGTGAGAGACAGATTCATTTTTGCAGCCTCTCTGTGATCCCAGCTACAGTTAGATTAGCAGGGTCATCTTCATCTTCGTTATAAATGAAAAACATTTATGGGCCGGGAATAAAGAAACAGTTAATGAGGGTTTTCGCTGAACTCTGAGCATCTTTGACACGAGTAACACCTCATTGTTTGGCCTTGAGTTTTCACTTGCTTGTTTAGACAGGCATCCTCTTGTAATTGAGGTCAAAATGTCTCCGCAATGATAGACTTTTCACAATGCACTGATTTTGTGCTCATGTTTCCTTCTCCCTTTAAACGATGACCAGGTGCAATAAGAGTTTTAAACAGGGAGCGTAATCTGCAGAAGGTTGTTTTTGCTTCTGCCCTGGCATTTGTTTGTGCAAAGTAGCTGCTGTAAATTGCTACACAGATTCAGCACAGCATCTAACAGAAGCTTTGTGAGATTGTGAGACTTGAATAAGATGGGTTTTATTTCTATATTCATTTTTGTATTCCTTTATCATAAACGCCATTAAATACACACATCTATATCAACAAGGTCATAGTGACAGTAGTGGCACCATACAGAGCTACATGCCATTCAGAGGCATATGTACAGTAGAGGATTACCATGTGATTTGATAAATGTGACGTGTTATATATATATATATATATATATATATATATATATACATATATACATACATATATATGTATTGTTTTTGTAAAAAAATAAATATTTGTGTTCTCATGCAGATCCCATAAGACTCCTCTGGCTGGTGTCCCGTCAGAACTCGTCTCTTGAATGAGAGATGACTCGATGGTGCTCAGATGGAGAGACTATTGTCGGAGGAGCGGCATTTGACTAATCAGCACTGGGCTCGACTCCCTGCTTCCCAAACCATATTCTGCTGATTCAAAAGATCACTGAGGCTTCGTCGTAATGGAAAAGCTTGATGGGGCCATCAGAGGAAGGCAAGAAATACAGTGGTTATTGCTTTGGTTGATGTCCAACACAATATGCAGTAATGTATCAGCAGATGTGTTGAAAGGCATTAAGGTAGTGATTATATGATGTAGATAAACAACTGCTTGATTCACTCCGGTGTCAATAATCAGCAAGAAAAAAAAAAAAGTCACCGTTATTCATATCTAACCAGCACTTTTGCAATGCAGCTGCTTGTGCCTTCTACTATATGACACCCTTTTTCCCATTGTCTTTTTATCTCTTCCCTTCCTCTCTCTGGTCATTCTCCGCCTTTCTACGTGCCTCCACACATAAAATGGAGGGCATTGCTGAGGTTTCAATTCAGAACAAATTTGTGGTGCTGCCGGCCCCCTACCCGCTCAGCAGTTGCCGAGGGGACCCAGGGGAGCCCTATCACAGCTCTATATGCAAATGTCCTTGCACCTGGGCAACAGCGTGGGCATGCTGGGACCGGGAGCTTATTTATGCAAATCTGAGGGAGACAGTCACAGCACAACATAGAGCCGGCCACAGACACTGCTGGCCATATCACCACGCCAGCACAACTAGCTGGAAAGATTTGAAAAACATGAAAGATGTGGACCGAGTGGCAAAAGAGGGACCAAGGAGATTAGGCAAATGCGGTATTTATGGTAAATCAAATGTATGGATGTTGCAGATGGCTGTACAGTATACAGGAACTTCATGGACATTCGGTATTAGAAGGCTGGATTGAAGGGACTGCACAGGTATGTGCAGTGCGACAATTAAAAAGTGAGCTAATTAATGATTAAAAGCTTGATCGTCTGTTGTATTGTCTGGTTAATGGAAACAGACAATACAATTGAACAAACATGTCTGTTTGCATAAAGCAAACAGATACGTATGAGAAAGCAGACACATGAAACATGCACACGTAAGCACAAAGTCACAAAGGTGTTTGTTTACCATCACAACACCACTGACAAGAGGCAATAACACTGAATGTGTTAAAGCGCACCGCGGCGAAAGGAGAACAAAACCAATCTTTGTGTCTCAGCTGGCCCTGCCTCCCGACTGGGCCGTACCACCGTGCAAGACATCACACAGGAAAACGCTACCTCTCCGCTCACAACAGGCCACATTAATGTGCAAATGTATGCAAGGAAATTTCAGAAAAGCCAGAATTACTGAGCCAAATGAGGTATGTGCGCTCAAATTGTCGGGATTATGAATAATAACTACACATTTCACTGGAACTTTTCCTCCATTTCCTAGAAACACTGACTTTCTTGGTTTAATTGAAGAAAAACTACTTTGGGGTGAAGTGATTGTTTTCCAGTCACCGAAGCCTATTTTCATACGTTGGGCTGAATTGCATTACATTAGCAAACGGGAGACATTTGATTAAACACCTCATACAGTGGATTACACTTTTTTACCTTACCCTAAGAATCGCACACACCAGCCTGAGAAGTGACTGGCAGCTGTGATACTCTGATCACCAGAATGCTGCCTTTCACCATCGAGTTCAAAACCAGGAGAGTAGGGGGAAAAAAAGGAAGACGAGAGACAAGGTGGTTAAGAATGATGGCTTATGACTCTTTGTGGTTTGATTGAGAGCAGCAACAAACTTGTATATGACGTAAAGTGCTTTAAAAAATGTAGATGAGTCCATCATGAAAAGCAGATGAAAGGAGTCTTTGGTGATGTGGACCAGGAAAGAAAAATGTCGGAGAAGGAAATGACTTAAAGAAGGAGGTAGAAAAAGGGAGGGGTGGGGATGAAGGCAGGCTAGGATGGCTGTTGTTATTGTGTTTGATGTAGTGCTTGACAAGAGAGAGAGTTTAGAAATCCTTGTGTAGTACGAGGCAGAGGAAGAGAGGGTTCATTTAAATGCATGCTCACTCAGGGCCCATACGGAGTGGGTGTCTGCTGAGAATTCATCATGGCCTAGCTGATAAAGCCTCAGCCTCTTAGCGAGGGGAAAGGAGAGACAGATCACTCTCTTGAGGTGAGATTGCCTCGTGGACGGACACTTGTTATGTAGAAATACACAATACTGACGGATATTGCCATGGCACTTTCGGACCGGTTAGTCATCCCTCCATCCTCCATCCAACCATTCCACAATTTCCTCAGGTTGAAAGTGAAGTGCTCTCTGGGGAACATTAACTGCAGACTGCATCAGTGATTAGAGCTTCACAACAATTAGGAGGAAACTTTCCAAAGAAACGGATTCATCTTTTCTTTAAAAAAACTATCCAAGTCGGGATTTTGTTAAAATACTAAAGATTCGGTGAAGACATGTTCAAAACATAGACATGGAGCATTCACTTCATATTAGTGATAACCTGTCATCCCATGCTAAACTGTTGTATTTATAGTATGCTTCCAACATTCATGTTCAAGGATGTAAACTTACAACCGCTAACATACATTTTAATGATCATTAAGCCATCTGGGAGCACTGCAACATCAACAAACACAACATTTGCATAACATTTTATTCCCTTACGGCATTAATATGGGTTAAAAGGAGTCAAATAATATATCCATGAGCTCTATTTTTATCTTTATTTTTTATCTCTTTTTGGTTTCCTCCAAGCCCAAGGGGAAAATATTGGTCTTTTTTAGCTGCTTCATCAGCAATTGTCGTTTTTGTGCTGGACTGATCGTGTGTAAGGAGTTGAACAATAGCTGCTAAAACAGGATTGACATGAAGAGTGAATTTGTATCAAAACAGTAACATTTTGGGCTGTGACAACAAAAGATTGAGCTAAAAGATGCTAATTTGTTTCCTTAAAGGGGGAGAATGTGACAACGACTCTCTGTGGGTTGATCAATGTGTTAAATTGCACACAGTGATATCATTTCATAGCTAAAATAATACAAAAGTGAAAGCACCTTTAAACAAACTACAAGCGAGAAGACAGGCATAATTGATCAGTTTTAATTGGCATGAGGTTTTACAATGTGAGCTGACAGCTTTTGCGGTAAATCTGTTTTATTACTTAAACACTGAAAAGGAGATTGGTTTATGGCACGAAACAGATGTTTTCCAGCTCAGCTGGGGAAGCACATATAAAGCTCCTGGTAATATCACATTCAAATGAAAAAAAAAGATTTCAACAGGTATATTTAGAGAACTTACTACATATAGTACAAACAGAATTATCTTTTCTTACTTTAGCCAAATTGGCATTAATGTGGCCAAACACCACAGAGCAACAGTCAAGGTGGTAAGTGCCGTGTATTTATGTCTGTTGGTTTTTCATTTGTATGTTTTAAACAAGGCCGCACACAAACATAAGTCCCTCTTTGATTTTAACCATTTGAAATTGGAATTTCTTTGTTTTCACTGATAATCCCTCATTATTTAACCATACGTTATGCTAAATATGCTGAATGATTAATGTAGAAATTCAGGTTACAGCATCAGCCACAAAACGCTACACACCCATTATTTTTTTACTGCATGTACACACAAAATTGAACTCAATAACACAATGTTATGTAATGTAATGTAAAGTAACACAATGTAGAATTTGCTATCGTGGTCTTGCTGTTGGTAAACAGTATTGTTTGTCACAACTGTTGTAAAGTATATGTTGCGGTAACGCGTGCATTCGTTGTGACCTCTGAAGCAGGACTCCATTCATTCATTCATTCATTTATTCATTCGCTACCACTTTATCCTCCACATGAGGGTCGTGGGGATGCTGGTGCCCATCCCAGCTGACATAGGACCAAAGGCGCAGTACACCCTGGACAGGTCCATTGCAGGGCCAACATATAGAGACGAACAACCACTCACTCACACGGGGCGATTTAGAGCATTGAATTAACCTCTGCATGATTATGAACATGTGTGAGGAAACCAGAGTACCTGAAGAAAACCCATGGCACACGCAGGATGAACATGTAAACTCCGCACAGTGGAGTACAACCTGTTGTAAGCTCATTGTATGCACATTGCTTCAATCACTTCAAGATGGAGATGGATGGGATGACTTCACTAACACGGCCTCATATACAGCAAGCTCAACCACTCAGATACAGATGACAAGCAAACAATTTGCACTTACTAGTCCAACAACAACAGGAGCAGGTCACCCTTAGTCAAGTGTCCCTGTGGCATGGACCCGAAACCAGGAGGTTCATAGTGCCAATGCAGTCGATGTAGACCTGCTCAGGCTTTGACAGGGGAACCATTCACCCTAATCCTGGAGACTACATTGTGTTGCTTTCACAGGTGAGGTTGTAGTCAAACTAAAACAGCAAGTGTACCGTTCTTGTTTGCTTGCTCTGGCAATTAGCTTTTGAACCTTCACCACTTCCTCGGCTACAACCTCCGCAGACGGCCCCTGCCTCGTAGAACAGGTTCATTTCCCCACCTAAACCAGTTTTGTCCCGCCACACAGTCTTCCATCTGCTTCCACATGGTGTCTCTTAAAAAAGTTACTCATCTTTATGTTTATTTTCATCTCGGAAGTGACAGACGGGAAAACTTTTTTTTGGAGTGCAGGGGGTTTTGAGGGGGTGGCATGGCTGTGGTGGCGGCGGTGGTGGTGAAGTAGGTAGCAATTAGTGTGGCGCTAATGAACTCCCTCTCATTATTAGTGAATCAACAGGCCTCCGCTAATTACGGTTAGCAGGACAGACTCCTCTCTCCCACTGCGACGAGCTTCAAGGTCCCTCTGGAGCTGCAACACACGGGATGGTCTGCCAGCAGCCACAGGTGCAAACCACTCAATGCCAATGTTAAAAACAGAACATAACACATCCGTGTACACACCGACACACACAAACATGGGGCCTGGCAGACACATGCAGACATCATTACTCTCTCTGCCATGTTGTGGTCATCTCATGCAGATGGCCTCAACACAGCCTTTTCTGACATTTTGTCAGAAATTAAAGTGCTGTTAGCCCTTTATCATCAAATGGGGAACATATGAGATATGATGTGCAGGTTTGGATGGTGCTTTCACCTGTACTTTATTACATACACATATTTTTTTCACTACGAATCGTTATCTCAGTGCTGCAGTTTATCAACATGTTATTCCGACCACCAACTCAATTGTCTTTCCAGTGATATGCTAGGACTTGAGAGCATATAACGCAAGATCAGAGGTTTTCATATCATCACTGGATGAAACGATGTAATGTGTTAATGATGTCAGTACAAGTACAAGTTTTATTGCTTATGTTTAGCTTAGCATAGGGTTAACATTACACCAAAATGAATGGGACAAGACAACGGGTCACTCGGAATTGTATGGACACCCCAGCAGCAAGCAGCAGACAGACAACGTTAGTGACCACCAGAGCGAAACTGAATATGTCACACTTTAAAGTAGTGGAATGTTTCTTCTAGCTCACTCACACTTTCATAAGGTAATGACTGTAATTGTGTAATAGCATTAGTGTTGGTCTCCAAGTAACAAAGCTGGTCAGAACTCCATACAGTATCACCCACACAGTCTATTGTGAACAGTTTACAGAACAAATGTTTATTTTTGACCTGTAAATGCTGAACAAGCACAAAGGTAGTCTCCTATGTAATGGCGTTAAATGCCGACCTACTTTCAGTTTAACCACAAGTGAAAGGGGTTGAGATAATCCATCTTAAATGGCTTTACACTCATCCCCTTGTGTCTTGCGCATGGTTGTTGCCATGTTGGATAATCAGCAATTACTTGTGCATGTCCAGTGTGATCATAACCAATAGAAAATATGTCCAAAACTACACAGATGAGACTCAAGTTGTGATAAACGCATTGCACAACAGCCACCCAGCATTCCTCCACTCAGCAAACAAGTGTTTTACAAAAAGACACAGCAAGATCCTTTAATCAAGTCCCACTTGTGGCCCTCACTTATCAAACACTCTAAATACTTATTGGAAAACATTCGTTCTAACTCCATTGATTAAGGAAGTAAAGGTTTTTTTTCCGGGAGTCACTGAGGCGACCAAACACCAAAAAGATTCTCCATGTCAGCCCACAGCATGAGCCATAAGATGGGACCTGGGAATGTAACACAGCCCCCCCCTTCCTCCCTTTCCATCCATAACTTAAGTAGAGATCAGTGGCTAACATTCTTAATCCCAAGGGGGTGCTTTCTGAGCTGTAATTTAAAAATAGCGTTTTAATAACACACCACTGCTACAGTACATTAATCTCAGAATTAATTATCTACCCCACCCCCAGCCTATTTGCTTGAAAGAGGCGCCTTGCTACATTTCTTGTGTTTTAGTTCTATTTATTCCATGAGTGAGCGGATAAAGAGATGCATGTGGAGTGTCCTATGTAGAGTGCAGTAATTACGCAGTTGCTAGTATATTACAAGTATGTATATGAAAACCAGCAAACAAATTAGAGCTGCGGGGTGTTATCGGCATAAGTGGTCAGTCAGGTGAGATATTCTTAAATGGCATGAGCAATCTCGCTCAGACTGCAATATAAACAAACAACAATTTAATTTAAAATTAGGAGTGCATTAAATACAAAATATCGCCGTAATGTAAAGATATTGTAGCAAACAGCTGCAATATGTCGAATAACTTCATTTTCGTTTGCATTTTTATGCAAGAAAATGTTTTTAATCAAATGTCACTCCCAGCAAGGGAGAATCAATTCCGAAGAGAAATTAAAGAGCAGAACGTAACTGGGAGCCAGGCCTAAAGGCAGCGCAAATATTCAAAAACAATATTAAACTGTGATAAATAAAATATGAACCTTCTTTGGTAATATAGCATTCAAGCGTCGAGGGACGTGGGCACTTAATGCAAGTTAATGAAACACAAGAATCATGTTTAAAGTCATGGCAATCACTGAGCATTTGTCGAAAGGTGATGATCGTGTTGCTCAGCCCTCTGGCAGAAGTTGCAGGCTGACAAGAGATCAAGTTGCTCACTGACAGTGATTATTAGTACATACTGTAAGATGGGGATGTTAATAAGAAAAAAAAAAAAAGAATCCTTCTTGTTCCCTTTTCCCGTTGCTTCATCTCTTCCTGATTGACTGACTGACTGACCTCTATTGTCATAGCTTCACAGCTGACACTGATATCCACACATACATCACTCTGTATACGTTCCCGGCTGAACAGCCGCAACGTGCGCGAACTCTGCATGAGGCAGGTGCCCCCGGGTCTGTGTATCACAGATAACCTTTATAAGGAGGTGTTGTTCCCGCCTCCCGGCCCCCGCACCTTCCCGCTATCACATCAAAGGATCTGGATGTGGTTAAATTCAGGCTGGGGAGACAGTCTGGGCTTGGCATGCATGACTGATGTCGAGTTTGTAACATTAGGTATCATAAGGTGTAATATAGGAGATAGCGTGAAGTGTAAGATTGCATTTGAGCACGTTGAGAGAAATAGGAAGCTGTTTGACAGCTCTTGGTACTTTATAGTTTCCTGCTGGTCCTTTTCTGCTCTGGGTATCTGACCATAGCTGTAAAAACAAAAATCTGCTATTCATTTGGGTTATGCAGAGTGTTAAGTCAGTCCTCCTCTGTAGCTCTGCCTCACATTTTGTCTTCCTGTGTATTTTTGCCTTCCCTGCTCTTAAATAAATCTCTCTCTCTCACACACACACACACACACACACACACACACACACACACACACAGCTATTCTTCTTAGGACACAGCATTGACTTCCATTCATTTGGACAACCAAAACAAAGTGTTATTCATAACCTTAACCATAACCAGTTAATAGTTAACCCTAAACTTAACCAGTTTCTTTAAAAATAAGGTTGTGCCTCATTAGGACCAGGTTTCGGTGCCCTTGAGGAATACTGGTCCTGTCAAGCACAGTGTGTATGCCAAAAAGAAGAGGTAACAAAACAAGTACACATACACACACACATACACACACACACCCTTCAAGATTTTTATGTCTCAATTGAGGTTTGAAATATACAAGTCTTGGAACCAAACCATGAAAGAAATGACATACATTTTTGTTGTTTGTGACATGACACCACTCAAATGTGTCTGTCTCCTACATGACATCCTATTAATTCTGTTTATATCAAGGCAGGTGGTTGTCAGTGAAAGTCATTTCGTCAATCAATTTTTTTCGGACCGACTATTTTTCAAATGAAAAAAGAAGTTGCTAATTTTGTCAGTGCTCTTTCTAGACACTGCAGGTTTAATTGCTAATTGTTAACTGGGAATGAATGCATTTGCATATTAATTAGTTAGCCCATTTGCATTTTTAATTTGCTGCCTTCAAAGGGGGTGAGATAAAAGGTCGCACAATTCTGAATAATTTAAATAATTTATGCTCCATTGGTGAAAAGAAGCTGAACAGAAGTGTTCTGCGGATATTAACCCCTGAGAGCTTTTACCGAATAAAGCACTCCAAAAATTGTTTTAACAAATCTAATTAAACGGAAAAAGGTCTGAACACACAACCACCCAGAGCACTAGGAGCTAGAGTGTGTCCTCGGGAACAAAAAACGCTCAGGAGAGAGTGATGGAGGGTGCATGGATATGGAGGACGAGACTTCCAGTCCTCTATCCGGATATGAAGGCCTCTCATAGTCTTTTCATCATTCAGATTGATCAAATACCCCTACAGAAATGCTGATGGAGTCAGTGCTCGGTAATAGTAATTCTCTCTGAAGTTAAGCTGCTCTTTGCAATGTGTCCTACACCATAAGCAATCAAAGAGATGTATGCACCGTGGTGGATCCTTGAGAGTTAGCAGAGACTAATTTCAACTATGCCTCCAAGTTGTCATTTTAATGAATGGACATTAGCGGTACAAGTAAATTCTTCAGATCTTCACAGGGAAGTAACAATGAATAGAAGTTATTTGTAGCCATGTGTTCCTCATTTTAACTTTCTTCTCTTCTAACTACTCAAGTGTCCATTAAAAAAAAGAAAAAAAAAACTTTCCATTTTTGGGTACAATGAGCTGATATTTTTGCTCCCTCTTCTTCAACCAGGTCCTGACTGCTTTGTGAGACTGTCTTCTCTCCTTTGTCCCAGTGATCTTAATTACAGGCCCTGGGCCTTGAGCAGAGAAGCCCATTTAAATCAGAACGCATCCAGCTTCCATTATGGGCTTGGCATTTGGTCTTTGTGCCCATGCTCTTAAATTACATGCTGCCAATCCTAGTGGGCACAGGCAAGATGAGGAGAGGAGGATGGGTGAGAGATGAGGTGAAAGCAGGATGAGAGAGAGGAGAGGGGGCCGAAAGAAAGAGTGGAGGGGGCCACAGGCTGCACTTGTCGACGGAAAACACCCCCCCACACCCCACCCCGCGCTCTTCTTCTGCCCTCTTTATCACCAGATAACTTATGTAAAGTAGCAGATGAAACCCATTCCCATTCACGTCAGCCTGATTGTCAGAATAAGCTTGCATTCCTTTGAAAAGTGATTGACCGCCTGAAAGGGTACAAATTAGGGGCCTGTTCATCTTTTCTTCTCCGGTCGTGGGGTTTATTTGCAGCATATTCACCCAGGCCCAAAATTAAGTGAACTCAGGCAGGGATGAATGGGAGAGCTCTGATTGAATAATTGATTTCCTTTGTGCGGCCTGTGTTTAAGAGGGATAACTAGACATCCTTTGGAGTGTAATGATTGTAATTACTGCGATGACTGGTCATGTCAAATATGACACGGGAAAGGACTGTTATTAACCTTTATTCTCCACATCGAAAAAAATAACCCAATATCCTCTTTTCTCTCCCGTCTGCATATGGGTTTCACCTCTGGTGGAAGCATGGCTGCCGTAGGTTGAATGCATGGATGAACTCATTCCCTGTCTAGTACTCCTGGCCCATGAAAGGTAGATGGGTAATTGACTGTGCAGTCGGACTCACTGGTGTGCCAATGACTCACGCGGCTAGTGAGCCTTGGGGTAACTCTCAAAGTACAATGCATTATGGCTGCAGAATTGAAGTGTAAAAGATAGGAGTTATAGCCGTGTTCATGATATCTGTCAGATTCCCTTACGCCTTGACCTCTCAAGCAATGCAGCCAGAATTGGGCTTTAATACACTTGACGCATTGAGGGCCTCAGTGAAACAGACATTCATCACATAGTGATCAGACACAGTCTGCTGACGTGAGTGGACACATGGTCCATGTGAATCACACAGCAGACCTATAGTGACTCGTCCAAACTGTAAGGTCTAAGGTCCTGCACAAGAAAACGTGGTGATTCACAGGTCTAAGACAACTGACCCGTGAAATCTATTTCAATCAACATTGTAAATGGAGGTGATCTATTATTTAGTCTGACCACACTAGGTCATTTTGTTAAATTGTAACAAATGTCACATTCAAACCATTATCATACTAGTTAAATCAGCTCCAAACGACTCTCTTAGTTTGCCAGAATAGCAGCGTTTGGATCTCATTTTGCTCACCGACTACATTGCACACAGGAAGTCATTTGCTTTATGCCAAGACAGACAGAGGTAACAGCAACACTGTGCAAGTGAGATGGCTGCAAACAGGTGGAAGTATGACTTAAAACACAAATATGAACAGTTTCCAATGTGACTTCTCCCCACCTGCCCCCACCTGCCCCTGTACTGGTGCTGTATACAAACAAACACTCTGTCAGTCAGGCCTGATAGTATTGCTTGACAGAGCCCATTTTAGATGAAGGATGCCGCATACAAACGTTACACTGTTTCTGTTCGAGTGGACAAAAGAGAGGCAGATAATATCAACAAAAGAAATCGCAAAAAGTTACGCACTGCAGCTTTGAAGCAGATCTGCATTTTGTAATCACATGGAGGCAGAGAGAGGAGCTATAAATACACAAATGCCACATCACAGTATATGTTGATATGTCTAATGTGTTACCTCCTCATTTACATGTAACAACAATACTGAAGTCAGCAACCAACAAATAGGCTACAAGTCAATCTCTGGGCGAGGACTCCTGTAGTCATTATCTACACACTTACTGATCCAAAACCCAAACATTGGGCTGGAAGACAAAAGTACTTCATAGTGCTGAGGAGGACTGCAGAGCTGGGCGTAATTATCAAGGAATTTATACATGTGACCTCTTTAACATATCAAATTTGATCCATTGTTAACATAATTTTGATTAGTTCAGCTTTAAACTGAGTTGATGCAAATGTTCTCGCTTGCACTCTTCACTCTTAGAGACTTTATATAAATTACATGCTCTACTTCAATTATCGAGGCCAGCTCAGGTTTAATTTGTAAATATAAACACTGCTAAACAGCAGAGAGCGCCGGCTTGAGTGATGATGTCACACCAAAGCCAATTCTGGAGCTGTTCCATAGACTGTGAATAATTGAACAAGTGCAAGGCCAATGTGACAGCCCTCTGTGATTTCACCGGGATGGGTAGACATTTTTTGATTCATGGTTTTAAGGCCTACAGTCAAATAAAAGTCCAGTACTGCCAATGGAGTATCATTTGTCTTGCTATTCAGATTTCCACCTTTTCTTCTTCAACAAGCAACAACTATTTGTCCTGCCCATCATGCTATTGATTGACCGCTTCATCTTCAGGCACAACATTTAGTAGTTTCCAAAAGTATCACTGTAAAGCACTGTTTTTTTTTTTATTCAGCCAGTTGAACCTCTGGAGTTAGTGCTGCCAGCTGTGGACAACAGAAAATCTTCATTGAGCACCAGATGGATGGCACCAAGGACAAAGAATACATTTTCCACATGACCTAACTACATAGCAATGTCTATTTATATTAAAGTCGTGAAAACATTAACTTTTAGGGAAGTCAAGGTGGCCATCCATCAGTACAGAGCAGAGTTTTTTAAGTCACGAGGAACACTGCCAGCTCTGCAGTGTCTCCTTGTGGAGACAGGACAAGGAGGTAGGGACATGAAGCAAGGATCCTCACTGAGATGAAAGAGACAGACGCCTGCATGCTGCTGTTCTGAAAACAGTGGGAAGTCTGCTGATTTTGCAGTAGCAGCAGTGTGTGACACACAGCTCACCGAGGCAATTAAGGTACTTAAAGTGGCAAAATAAACCGACTTTTGAGAGCTAAAGCAGTACATCCTCAAACAGATCCACCAAAATGTCAGAAATATGATATCAGTCTGTTGCTTAGACTCAAGAGATGTGTCACTGTGGCCTCAGCGTGTGATTTGTTAAAAAGTGCCAACTAATGATAGCATAGAATATGACCTGCACTTTAAGGGGAGACTGAACCAAGGTGAGCGTGGAGCTGTCGGTACAAAGGCCTCATACTGAAATGCACTATGAAAGCACAAGATGGAGGCCCATTCAACTGTGTTTAACCTGTGTGTGTTGTGCATTTTAGCATCATCATTTGCTTTTATAGCTCAGCACACTGCTGTGCAGCTTTAAGTTTGGTTTATACTCGTCGCAGCACATCCATCAGACGTCTCTTACTGCTTTAATGTAGCTTATTAGATGCACGGGGTGTGAAAACAAAACTAAAATATGTAAAATATTACACTGTCGTTCATCCCGACAATTTCCTTGTATGCGACCTAAAGGTTTGGGGGTATACTGAAGACCATAAACACCTCTGTGGCTGCTTGTAGGGTGCACGCCATCTGCAGATGAAACTTTTCTTCACTCGCATCAAACTTAGCATGTCTGAATGCTATATGCTGTTTTTATACTGCAGATGAAAACTTCCCACTGACACAATAAAGTCTATCCTTTCCTGTAAAAAATGTGTCTTGGAATGTGTAATGTAACTGAACATTTTTTTTTTAACTGAGCACTAAACAACTAACTCATTTGATTTCAACTTTTTATATGACTATTTGCATCGATGAGAATCAACTCAAAGGTGAGTTTTAATGAAGGGAAATATTACCTCGACAAGACTAAATTACTGTAGAAATGTAAATATAATCAATTATGACCTTTTTCTCATAAAAGTTTAGTTTTTTTCCCATGAGTCTATAAATGAAGACATAAATTAAGTCTGGGGTTGGTTGTGACTGTGCCATCCCACTATTTGTGTTCCTTAATGACTTTCTAATTCCTCATCAGTGGGTAGCTAGCCTCCACAGCAGGCAGACAGAGAGCAGTGGCAGGGTGCCATCCAGGAACAGGTGCTCTTCCATGTTGTGCTTATGGTGTCTGTAGGCCTCAATTACATCCTTTAGGTTGCTCTTAAGTTGGAAGTGCTTCAGCGGGTTCAGTGCTTTCTCCCCTAGCAAAACTTTTTCTGATTACATATTTAAGTGCAACGGTTCAGCGGCAGGTAAATAATCAATTGCTACGTTAATGTGGTAGCAATGCAAGGTGATTGCAATAAGAGTTAGCGGGGAAAAATAATCCATATATGTCACATTTGGACTTTTCAACTTGAGCTTCAGTACTTTTTGGATATTGTTTGTATTGCTTTGAAAAGGTACATTTATTTTGATTTCTCTGTTATTGAAAACATCCATCTGAACCAGTGACAGACTCACTGCATGTTGGCAAAATGATTTGTGGTGTGAGCTGTGGAAAAAAAAAAAATAGCACTAAATTTTATGTAGGTTATTACAGGCCTTGTGTCAGGATTTTCCTCACATTGCTGGACATAACTACCTACTGTGTGTTTTATGTGGAATCATCTCTGCAAGAAATAAAATGATAAATTATGGCAGGTGCACCAGTCATTCCAAAAGCATATTTACATGTGAAATAATGTAAAAATAACTGTTACAGTGGAGGGGGAGTATGCAAAAGAAATGACATGCAAAATATACTTGAATTGAGTCCTGCAGCTGAATGATATTGGCCTTTAAATTTTAGTTTAATTTTTTTAGTTAAAGTAAAAAAAAACACAACACACTTATTTGCCTCATATAAATAATATATAATAATATACAGCATAAATCTTTTTTTTACCTGGATACCACACTGCAGACATATGTGTGCATAGCTGCACATATAAACAGTATATATCTTTTTCATTTGTGTTACCACCATACTGACAATAGCATTGATACAAAAACAGTTCTGTTAATGTATGGCATCTCATACTGCCACTTAATTTGCTTTTCAATCATACTCATAAGTCATAAGTCATAACTATTTTCATGACAGCAGCCATCAGGCTACAGTATGTAGCTCATAATCACCAAGTGAATATTTTACTTTTATTTCATTCACTTAAAAAGAAGTTTTTTTCTTCTTCTTTTCCTTTACCATTCATTTCCAGATCTATGTTTCTTTTTAATACCTTACATGTTTGGTCAAGACACTTTCCAGAACCACTTGTCAGCCACACAATGTAATAGCTTAATATTTACAAGGCAGAGGCCATTATTACAACCTGTACTGCAGGTGACATACTTGTCATGTTTGCATAAAAGATAAACAGGGGAAAATAAACACCTAGATCACATGAGGGAGAAGCAGTTTTAGGACAAACTACAATCTGATCTTGATCCTCATCACCTTTGCCTTTTTGTATTTTATAATGCTTTGTTGTTTCTGTTAATTGTTTCCGTGATGTGTTTTTATGATAAATTTCATCAAAAGGCATACATCACACCACTGCCTTAAAACAGCATGCAGAGGGAGAACAGGTACCACATGCTGTAGTCATTTCTAAACAAATGGATCAACACAAAAATGCCTGTTGCATTTTGTATTATTTGTATACACAAATGGACAAATATGAAGAATTCAAGTATGAACAAAAATCCTCAAGCCACACACACACACACACACACATAAAAGTCCTGTCCACTATAACACTTCTCCGCCACAGTGGTCAGACCAATGAACAAAACATAACAGTACACATCTATAGGTCTCCTCTGATCTCACCCAGGAAGGAGACAACACGTTCACATCAATACCCTGTCATCTCACAATGTGGCATCTTCCCCTTTGAAGGTACAGTTGTATTGTTGCAGTTGCTCAGATGTGAAACTCTCGCTTTTATCATCCTGTTTTGGGCAAGGAGGAGAAGAGTGGGAGATGAAGGAAGCTATTTCTTTTTAACTTGGACCCACCAAAGTGAACAGAAACAGTGTGTTGACAGGTGTGTGAAAGGAGCACTGCTGGGGCAACTGGGGAACATCAGAGACCACTTTCGAAGGCTTCATGAAGTCTCTCCGAAGAGAAGCTGCAAAGAGTTCACTGGCAGCAAAGCAATAATAATTTCCTACATATCAGAAGTTAGCAGTGACGGCTTATTCTGGATTCCTGCCATTTAGGCCTGCTAACGTGCACTAGAACCACCACTTCACCAAAGACTATTTACCCAAAAACCAGAGAGATTTGCTCCTTGTCCTGAATTACCAACCAGCTGTAAACTACAAGTCCCATTCCACAGCAGGAGAATCACTCCTCCCATTAGCCTTGGCATAGTGCCGACTACAAATGTGAGATCATTGGCCGTCAGGAGGCCCAGTTGGGACAAGACCCTCTGTCACTCATGGCGACACATGTCATAAACTCATTGTCTTGCCATCAATCTGGGGACCTAACCACCTCAAAAGCAGATGGAGACCCAGCAGGACAACAGGGGGCCATGCCCTGAGTCTGTGGCCCACACAGAGTGCACACGGCAGGAGTAAAAGGGGCCACAACTATACGGGATCCTCATACCCTAGACTGGACCTCCTGTGGATAAACCTCTGGATGAAGTCCTAATATTGTCCGTGATTAATTAGAAATAAATGTAAGTACCCCACTACTGCTGTGTAAGAAAATTAGCTTGCTTTTGATTTGGACATTTAACTAATTAGATTAATATTTAAAAGTTTATGTCTGCAGACTTTCACCTCTACATCACATAGCCTCAGTTGTGTATCAGCAATTCACCTCTCTGTTGTATCTCTGAGTATACAGTATATGCACGTCTGCATCCACAATAAGAAGCATCATTCCCAAATTCAGGAGTGAAAATACTGATACATTTGGTCTCCAAGAGGTAAAAATGTCTTGCTGATATGTAATGATATTCATAAAGAGACCACCAACTGGGGGCACAGGAAAACCGTTTCTTAGCAACAACATACATGATCTTACAAGGTAAATCTACGGAAATTTTGACTGGGGTGAACACAATACAGACCTTTAACTAAGCCATTTTGTGAGCCTCCCTATGGCTGATATCGGTGTGTCTTGTCTGGAACAAATCCCACCTACAAATAATGATACATACTGCATATCAGCAAACCCCATGAAGAGAATGCAAGTTTCAGTATATGCGGCTAACCCAAATGTCACACCATGTTAGTTCCTTTTAAAATGTAACATGTGTGATCTCATGTCATTAACATTCCAAACGTCATCAGCATTAATACCAATAATCACTTTGCCACAAACAATTACCTTATAGGCTACATAAAAAAAATCCACATGACAGTTGAGGAAAGTTGCTGCAAAGAGGACAGTCTTGCTTTAAAGGTCAAAAACTGGTCAAACCTGCTGTCAAATTCTTCTTCTCCCTTCAGCACTCGGAAACCATTTCACAGTATCAGTTGTTGAGAAAATTGTGATGGCTCAGGAGCTTTATGTCCATGCAGTGTAATCAACTGTATCATGGGATTACCTATGATATACTTCCCTGTGTTATGTTGTGTTACCCTCATCAAAAAATACAATTTACAATTTTAATAATGCGGAAAGTCATGATTTTCAGTTAATAAAAGACAGCAGATGACGTCACCCTACGAGAGGTAACAGGGGCATATGTTTTGAGAAAAGTGCTTTGCGGAAAATGATCAACAACAACAATATAGGAGTACAGAGATCATGATGAAATTACATCCTCACAAATAAATCATAAAAAAATTATCTATCAGGACCCCACTGCTATTATCTGGCCTCCAAATCAGTGGTGACAAATGCAGCCGTTCGAAATCCTCATTTTATTTCCCTTGAAGACCGAGACATTTGTAGCGATCACTGAAGGTAAAGAGATAACTGTAATCTGCAGCAGGAGGTTGTCACCGACTGACTGGTGTGTGAACAGTGTGTGAATGTACTCATGCCTTTGCTGTGTCTGCAGGAAAAGGCCAGTAGAAAGGCTTCACTGCCCTCTTGTGTTGAAAAGATATGACATCCGTGCAACAGTATCAGTCAACACTGCAACAGGCCTTTCTATGTTTCTACCTAAATATGCTGTACGTTCCTAGTGTTGTCATATACAGGACACGGCAAGATAGGAGAGAGGAGACGGAGAGGCTTCTTTCACGTACCTGATCAGATGAAGCTTGATGGGATGTTTTACAGCGGTCACAAGCGTGGAGCGACTGGTCGGCAGGTCAGACAGCTCAACAGTGGGATGGCTCTGAGGAAGAACAAATTGTGTGGTAAGTCATAACATATGCATTACTTTATTAGTCTCTAGCTGAAACTTTTCATCTAACTGTGATTAGAATTTAAATAGTGTATGTTAACATGAGACCTCTGAGGATTAAGCAGCATACCAGGTCAAATTCAGAGAATTTCTGAAACACACAGAAATACAGGACAATAATTTATCTTCATCTAAAAGCAGGCTTTGATGTTTCTTCCAGGAAAGTAAGAGTAACTATAACAACAACAAAAATGTTTCAATGCTTTCAAATGTAGCCATTAAATCACAGTCTTTCTTGGTATTTACCCTCCTGGAATCAGGTGAAGATTGTCTATAAAATGAGCCACAGATGTCTGACTATTTCACTCCAGACTTCCCAATAGGTGTCTGATTTTAAACTCCACCAGACTGACACTGATTAGAGGTAACAAGACATTTTCAGACAGAGGAAAGACGCATACACTATGTCAATTCTTATCACAGTTAAATGAAAGTCTCACTTGTCTCTCAAAAAGAGGAATAAGCATTTTTATCCACATACATAAGAATTATGCCAATGAAAATGTTTACATTCTCTCCATTTTTGGCTTCTCTCTGTTCTGGATACTCACCACTCAGGATGCTGCCTCTCTGCAGATGATGGTTGCAAGAGAATGTAATGCCTGAAAAACACAAGAGAAATAAATAAATGTCACTAAATATGAATAATAATGTATACTTTACAAACTGAGGTATTTGTAAAAATTATACAAAGGATGATACAAGTGATACAGTATAGTGTAGTAACATCACAATACAAAGATGGATCCTCTTCTATATTCTATCCATTATGACCTCTGAACATCACTAAAAGTAATTTTGTTTTTCAGTTTTCTGTTTGTGTATTCATTGTTAAAACACTATAATGAATTAAATCATTAATTCATTATAGTGGTCTGTTGGCTTATAACAGACCACTCTTTATATGTATCAAATCTAACTGATCCTGTTTGTCGCAGATTCAGTCAGTAACTCTAACTGCAAAATGCAGGGTAATAAAGTAGATGCACAAGACGGTCATGATTTTGTGTAATTGATGAGTACTATTTAAAATAGTTTTATTATTAATCATTTATTTTACATTCATCTTTGATTTCTGCACTTCTTTATTGACAAACAGTGCCATAAGAATGATATTGTTCACCCCACTGGTGTAAAATTGTGTTTAAAATGAAAATACTTCCTGTTGTCTGTGACTGTTAATATAACATGTACATCTTGTGATAACACCAAATTCAACATGATTAGAAAATGTGGATTTCCAGCAGAAAATGCTGTGTGAATGGTGTGTGAATGCACTGCCACTGTTGCCTCTGATGAGTATGTGATCTGCACAGATCAAAGGCAGAACCACAGGTGCCATGTGAAGGCAAATGAGGGCCCCGTCCATTTCCATTCATTGTCATTGGGGCAAATGGCAGGCAAAGCAGAATAATTCTAAAACTCAGGAATTTTAAAAAGCTGTATATGATGTGCTTAGATGGAAAACACAGAAGCAGAACAGGAAGATGTAGAAGAAGGTAAGGTAAAGGTAGGCCAGGCTTACTTGGCCACCCGTTTAAGCTTTAATGCATGAATACAAAACAATTGACAAAATGAATGGATTACATGCAGGTGACTATTAGACTGTACTGCTGTACAGAAAACAGAATGGATTTGATTTGAAAAATGGGAGTCTCAAACAGCTGTTTCTGCAGTATGTGCCACCTCCGGCAGGTTTTGACTGAAAATCATTCATAAATGAATACAAAACAATATTTAGTGCTGCTGTGCTATGTTCACGTTCTGTTTTTTTTTAGATATCTCCAATGAATGTGTAATTAACTTTGGCAGAGGAAAGAGTAGTACTGTGACTTTATTTAGCCTTTCTGCAGCTATTCTGCAGTTAAAACGATTACTTGTATGTATTAATGAGTAAATATGCCCCCTCACAATTATAAAAAAAAAGCCCTCAGTCACTTCATCCTGGTACAAATCTTTTGTCAAGTCCTAACTAACTGTAGCTAACTAACTAGGGGAACGTAGTGCTCAGTTTTACAGAGAAACTTGAACGCAGCACTCAGAGCAAAGAACTGTGAGGTTGAGGAGGACGGTAAAAACAAAGATGGACATCGACCGAATATAACCGATACTGGTAATTAATTGTGTACAAGCGTTCGTGAAATGTAAATTGCACTGACCGTGGCACGAGGGTAAACCCGTGTATTCGGGGATGGAGTGACATGTCGAGCAAGGGCTGCTAGTTCGGTAGCTAAGTTAGCCTGAGTAGCATATTAGACACGTACGTTAGCGTTACAAGGTGTGTGTAACCTGAAGGACAGGATACTTGGGCAATATTACCGACATAGCGCTAAATAATAACTAGCATGTTTGTCATTATTGGTATAAACCGAGTGTAGCGTTTGCAGCCGTCACTCCCCTTCCTCGATTTCTCGGTCAGCTGTTGTTGTTGTTGCGCTGTTACTGAAAACCAAACAGCAGCCATTTACTACTTCATCGCAAAAGACAAGGGTGCAAACGTATTCTCACACATGATTATGATGATCAGCTATGCATCGGTTCATCTACTATGTGGTACAATGAAAGCAGGGAGCTAGCAGGCAGAATTGGTATGCAAGTGTGTATTATATTGCTTCTAATTAAATTTTGCGTGTAGTTGTAACGGCCTCGGGGTGTCGCTGTTGAGTGTTGACTCGTAACTAAGCAAGTCGAAATATTATAACTGTAGCTGTAATAGCAATAACAATCTCGTATGTCCCCATACACATTAAGAAACACCATAATTGTGTCTAAGATAAATAAAACAAATACATTTTAACAATAACAAAAAAAAAACACTGTAGAACAGGTGTTATGGCTTGGCAGTGCTTCAAGTGCTTCCAGTATAACCTGTCTTCATTGGGCTTTAAGTTTTGCACCATGATCAAATAACAATGTATGCACGGCATATATATGTGCGTACTCTCCAGTGTCACAAATGAATAAAACATTTAATGACTTTTTTGGGAGAGAGAAAAATAGTTGGAAATCAGGTCACTTGTTTTTAAGAGTAACTAAGCATGTCTGTTTACCAGCACACCAACTTTCTTAAATCAGTGTGAGTTGCAACTCCAGGACACAAGACCAGTATATTGTAGCTGCACTACTGTTTAGTTATTATAATGTTGCATCAGGATAAGACTAAGTAGTTGGTTATGTCTGATCTAGTCACTTATTTCATTACACTTGACAGCACAAACATATCTACACCTTTCATTCATTTTGCTCCATGTTCATTTAAACAGGCTGCCAATGTGCCATCGGTGACCAAGACTCAACAAAGAACCCAGGGGGAGAGAGGTGAAAGAGGGTTTAACTCCTGGACCATGGAGGCTTATTTTGGTAATATTGTGTTCGGCTCCAAGTTTGACTCAGGGAACCTGGCTCGTGTGGAGAAGGTGGAGAAGGCTAGCTCAAGCCCTTCTTCCGACACAGCTTCCAGTGGGAGTGCTCCTTCAGTCTCAAGCCTCTCCCCTGATTATGAGTTCAATGTGTGGACACAGCCGGACTGTGCTGGCACAGAACATGAGAATGGAAACAGGTTAAAAATCTTCAGCTTTTGTTGCACATATTTGTACACAGCCACTGTGCTGCATTACATTCATTTTATTAAGTCACGTATTTTGCGTTTCAGGTCATGGTTTTACTTCAGTGTACGGGGTGTAGCACCAGGGAGGATACTGAAGATCAATGTGATGAACATGAATAACCAGAGGAAGCTCTACAGCCAGGGCATGACTCCTCTTGTTCGCACTTTACCTGGCAAGAACCGGTGGGAGAGGATTAGAGACAGACCCACAACTGAGGTACACACTCATACACCCTTGGGACTATTATGAAGAGCATGTGGGCAACAGGAGGCAGTGAGGCAATGTGCCATCAATCTGGTTCCTGACAGCTATAATAATCTTTCTAATAATATCTCTCATCTTCCGTTCTTCTGTCACTTCCCAGATTAAAGATAACCAGTTCATTCTCTCATTCACTCACCGGCTGTCAGAGGTGCGAGGGGCAACCACCTACTTCTCCTTCTGCTATCCATTCTCTTATAGTGAGAGCCAGGAGATGCTGCAGCAGTTGGATGAGAGTTACCCCAGTGGTGCTCACCTCAGTCCAAGCAGGTACAATACATACAGCTCACCTAAACACCTGACATTTGACACTACTTATTAAGTAAAATGACCTAAGAATTTGGCCGTTCGTCATGTCTGTCTCACTCTCTTTTCTACCAACGTTTACTCCTTGCAATCTCTGTCCCATTCAGTGCTCCAGAAAGTGTGTATTATCACAGGGAGTTGCTATGCCACTCTCTGGATGGCAACAGAGTGGACCTGCTCACTGTGACCAACTGCAATGGGATGCAGGAGCAGAGAGAGCCCCGTCTGCCTAAGTTATTTCCAGACACTAACACTCCAAGGCCACATCGCTTCTGCAACAAAAGGGTATAACTCAGCTGTACATAAAGTCAACGATTTGGCTTTAATCTGACACCTTAGCTGACACGTAATGACTTAGTATAAAGCATGCATATGATGTGAAATCACCTAAAATTGTCAGAGTGGTTATTACACTAACCCTTGACATTTGTGTGTTTGCAGGTGTTTTTCCTTAGCAGTCGGGTGCACCCAGGGGAAACTCCCGCATCCTTTGTGTTTAATGGTTTCCTGAATTTTATCTTAAGAAGAGACGACCCGCGAGCTCACACACTTCGAAACATGTTTGTGTTCAAACTCATTCCAATGCTCAACCCAGACGGGGTTGTCCGCGGACACTACAGGTAAGAATGTCATACTCACATACACGTACTGTACATGCACCCTCACAACATTGTACAACAAAGAGATTATCATTTGACACAATCTAGACTAGAAATTACTTTTGTCTCATGACGACATGCTCATGAAGCACTTTTTGTTTCTTGTCTTTTGTGTCAAAGTCAGCACTGCACACACTGGTGCCCTTAGCAAGTCTTCTGCTGTGGTCTGAGCCTGAATCAAACTGTTCAGCAGATATTGGATTATTAACAGATAAACTTGCATTCTTTGCAGTTAAAAGCCCCACGTTGACTCAGCAGATTTATGTTATCTGGTATTATGTATCAAGGTATACTTCCTCTCTTTGTGTCATCATCAAAGTCTGTGAATCTAGCATAGTATGTGTGCCATCTGCTCTTTGAATAAACACTTTGTAACAAGTTATAATAAGTTCACTACAATTAGTCACTGATTATCAGGCACTATTACATAAGGAAAGTGTGTTGTGTGACTTCTATCCTATTGTTTTTGTTAATGGTTTTGTTAATGGTGAGTGATCTGTGATTCTTCTGCAGGACTGACTCCAGAGGAGTGAACTTGAACAGACAATACCTGAACCCCAGCCCTGAGCTGCACCCATCCATCTATGCAGCCAAAACTCTGTTGCTCTACCACCACACACACAATCGCTTGCACAATACACAGTCCAGCACACACTTAAACAACACTACAAACACACAGACTCCTTCCCCCATCAACATCAAACCCACCAGTCAGCACCAAGCTCCTCCCCGCGGAGTCAGCTCGAATCAACGAATTGCAGAGAAAGAAGAAAATCCCACACAAACTGAAATTCCCATGGCGATGGAGGAAAATGTCTGGGTTATTACAGAGATGGGGAAAGAAGACAGCTCCTCGAGCTCCTCAGAGACTGTAGCCCCAGTTACTGTAGACGTCCCACAGGTGGAGGAACAGGAACCAATTCCACCTCAGGAGGGGGGTGTGGCTTATTATGTGGACTTACATGGCCATGCCTCCAAACGTGGTTGTTTCATGTATGGAAATAACCTCCCTGATGAGAGCCAGCAGGTCAAAGCATATGTATTCATACCAACCATTCTCAGAATGCTGTCAAACTGCAACACGGCTTCATTGCATTCTTTTTTCCTCTGTCTGCAGGTAGAGAACATGCTGTACCCAAGGCTGATCGCTGTGAACTCTGCCCACTTTGATTTCCCTGCCTGCAACTTTTCTGAGAAAAATATGTATGCACGGGACAAGAGAGATGGGCAGTCGAAGGAAGGCAGTGGTCGGGTGGCAATCCACAAGGCCATAGGGCTGCTGCACAGGTGAGAATTGAATAAATACACACTGCTTCAACAGTTTAAATAGCAAAAATCAACAATTAAATCCTCACCCAACCCAACACTTTTTGTGGTTTTGACAAGTCAAAAAAGGGAGATCAAAAATTCATTGCTGGGTAATTATCCCATTGTTAGTGATGTATCTTTTCATATGTTGTAATTAGATAACATCTATTTATTGGCTAAGTATTGAATATATTATTGCAGAATCAGCTGTTGCAACCATTAAGCCTTGTTTCCTTCAAGCAGTTTAGTACAGAACAGTACACCCTGCTCTGTCTTGCATTTCCACTGCTGGATTTGTGGGCCAGATCTGTAAATTATGTAGCTGTTTACATAATGGGTCTTCTATGTAAGTAGTTTAATGTCATACCAGCACGACACATTGTAGCTCACCAACTAATCTCTGTCAAAGAGGGCAATACAGTAAACAAATTACCTACATATTACGTACTTGTGCTAGTTTACATTTGACAACGGGAACACACATTATTGTGTACCATACCACACTAAACAGGGCCCTAGTCACATATCTGTTATTGGTTTCCCAACAGCTACACTTTGGAGTGCAACTACAACACAGGTAAAACCATGAACACCATCCCACCTGCCTGTCATGACAACGGACGGGCGACCCCACCTCCACATTCATCATTCCCTCCAAAATACACTCCAGAGATATTTGAACAGGTAGGAGGACATAATCTTTTTTTGGGTGGGAAATAGTTTTGCCTAGATTTTAGTTTTTCTGAGGCACATGTATAAACAACGTTTTAACAAATTGCATCAGAGGTTTTACTACAGTGTGCTTTTAAGGTTTATGATGTAAATAACACTTTATCTAATGTGCATCAGGTGGGGCGTGCTGTGGCCATCTCAGCTCTGGATATGCTGGAGTGTAACCCCTGGTCACGGCTGGTTCTGTCGGAGTACAGCTGCCTAACAAATCTTCGAGCCTGGATCCTCAAGCACGTCCGCAACACCAAAGGCCTGAATACAAACATGCATGCCCACCCTCCAACAAGACCACACCACAATGGCAGCAAGGCTTCACCACCAAAAGGTTTCAACAAGTGAGTTCAGACAAAGACACCAGGCACCAGGCACAAATGTACACTGAAGTGCATTCCTATTTATGGAAAAGATGTTGTTTTTTTAATGTGATTTTCCTGGTAGCTTTCTGTCTGGCTCCACCTCTGAGAACACCCTCAACCGCGTTCGATGCAACAGCCACAGTAGCAGCAGCCAAACACCCTCTCCCAAGATGCACAGCTCTCCAAGCTTTACTTTTGGCTGCCCTCCACCCCGGACTCACTCGCAGCACAATAGCACACACACAAGGGGACGTGGCAGCAACAAGACACTCGTACCGGTCAGGGGTAAGCTGATCTCTCAACAATCTGCATGTCTTGCTGGTTAGTATTTTGTATCACCTCTGACGGTGTCAGTTGACTCTTCTCTTTGAATCTCAACATCACATATTCTATCTGGTGTCTTGTTTTTCTACTGTCCTCTATTTTTTTGTACCATTGTAGATGATTGGAGCTTGGGACACGTGTTTTTATGAGAATTGAACAAATGGATTCCCTTCCTGGATGTGTCTGCCCTGTAGTATCTGCATGACCCAAGCATGACACACACCCCCCACACACCTGCTACTTGTGCATGCATTTTGTGGCCTCGCTGACATTAGTTGTGCCCAGAGTGAGGATGAAACTACATTTTTCATTAGTTTTCATGAGCCTTGTTCTTAGGCACAACAATAAATTGTTTATGCAGTTGGAAACTGAAATATCTCTAAATAAATCAAAGTTTAATCAAAATTTAATTGAATTTTGAAAATTTAATAAAAACAGGACATTCTGAGCTGGAGTCAGATTGGTTCAGGGAATAGGCAGCAATACCCAGGCCTACTTGTTTTCAGCTCAGACGACATATAGCATATGTTCCTACCTCACAAGTTTATTCAATTCAGTTTGATTCTGTGTATATAATTCCAAATCACAACATACGTTATCTCAAGGCACTCAAAACACAAGGTTGATTCCTTACAATATTCTCAATGTATCCCGTTAGTTTCCAACATCTGTTGTGCCTCAGCCCATTGCTCTTGTAAATATTCATATTGCACACAATCGTTGCACGTCGTTGAGCTGGTGTGTGTGTGTCTTCCTCTCTGTAGACCCTAAGCCTCAAGAGAAGAGACGCCCCCCCCACCACCGCTCCGTCCTACAGTCTCCCAGCAACAGCCACACTCCCTCACGCCCCCCACTCTCACCCCCTTCCTCCTCCTCCTCCTCGTCTTCCTCTGTGTGTGCTGCAGGCTCCTGTCCCCTCCCGGCCTCCGTCAGTATGACAGGTCTGTACACACTCCAGCCCCCCAGCCTCTCCACTTTGCTCCCCTCCCTGCAGGCTCTGCCTCGACCCGGGCTTCTCTCCAAACTGAGCCCCCTGCTCCTTCAGAGCCTACCGCCAGCCAGTACCACTCCAACTGGGCCCACCCAGGACTGAATCAATCCTAACCTTTTACCGTTTTGGCCTCCGTGTGTGGGGGTGGGGGGGTTGGGAGTAGGCCGAGTGACCCTGTTTAGACCTGGTATTAACATTCCTTGAGTGATCCGAACACGGACAGATCGCGCTACCGCTACACACAGGTCTGATCACTACCAATCTCTTCGGAATGCGTCCTCATATCGAAACTCAAAAAACACATTCAGACAGTACATTTGAAAATTCATGGACAACAATAATAACTATTTTTCAGCATTATGAATATCATTAACTGGTGTATTGACCACTACAGAAACATGAGAAATGACTCTGTTAAAACACTGTTAATTTAGGGCAACTGTGTGGCTTTGGGTGGTGGTCTGTTTGTTAAGGACTGTATCTGTATATTATGTTCAAACAGATATGATATCAGTGTAAATTTAAATGAAGGGCCGTGGACACCAGATCCGATCACATGTGGTCACAGAAGACACATCCAGGACACATTTTAACGGCGGAGTGATCAGTCGTACTTAGGGCTGTCTGCGTGTAATTGGATTGCTGAGGATATCAACACCAGGTCTGAATGGGGCTTTGTAGGTTAAGAGCAGATCACTATCACAAGTGTGTGTGACTGACTGAAACATTATTGGTGCTAGCTCTTGTAACATTTTCCTCAAATATTCTGCACATATCTGCGTAATTACATGTGTCTGCAGTATTAGCACCTTAGAATAAATAATACACTTGAGAGCGCAGAGTGCTCCTCTGGTATCGTCATGTTGAATGAAAAGTTTCAACATAAATAAATCAAACTTGTGTGTGACACACACACACACACAAAACCCTGTGACAGTGAGTCAGTGATATCACAGTGGGAATATGTAACAAAGAGACACAATTGCTTGGCTACATAATTTCCATTGTGCCCTACTACTTGCAGTATGTAAATATTAGTATGCATTGATATTTGAAATATTATACTAATGGAGTATATTACAATGAGTAAGTCTCTTTTTAAGTGTATATACAACTAATAAGCTAAGAGGAATTACCACATTACTGTGCTGATATTTGGGAAATAGCCAGGGCTATCAATTTTTAAATGTTATCTTAAAGTCACTGTCACTCTTACAAGTAGCTGTACTTTGAATTATTTTGCGTTGTTGCACTTATTTATTGGTTTTATTTATTTATTTATTTATTTGGAGAAGAAAAAAAAAAGCAACAGGTTTTGCTAAATTAGTGGTGGCTTCTGTTCTCTGATGTATTGTGTCTTTGTATTTCACTCTATAACTCTATAATGTGTGCACTGTACGTAAAACAGGTCACAGGCCGATCTCACCGTCCCTTTATGGTTACTTCTGTGCTCCGAGTCGGTCGTGGCTCCTGTAATCTGCATTTAATGTCTCGTGGTATTTAAAAGACCTGTTGTTTCATTTTTATATTTACAAGTATGCAGTTCCTCCTTTCTGTGATAATTATTTCAACTTCTTTACCATTCCCAGTGTCAGTCCAGTCTTGGTCCTGACGTTAAGATATTCACAGAGTAGCCTACTGCCAGAAACCTCACGTGGACCATTGCTGGTTTTAAATCCTTACGGATGGTGGAATCACAGAATTGTCAAAATAAGGGTTGTGTCATGGAGCTGTTTGCCAACAAGCAATATCATTTAATACTATTTGTTTGTCCGAAGAGTGTTGCAAAGTCCAGCAGGCAAGTGTCAATAATTTTTCTAATACCAAATCCAGTATTGGTTTTGGTGTAAATAAAGTGTATAGTTTTTAAATTTTAATACATGTTTCATCTAGCAGGTGAGACATTCACCATTATTTATTCAAACACATATGTGTGTGTGTTTGTTGTATAAATTGAATGTGGCAGGCGTGTAGTAGGCCCTCCGTCGATGGTAAAAAAAATAAAAGTTGATATATTTTGTGGTTAGCCGAGATGAGATATTATCTTGCTGTCCTTGGTGTTTTGTGAAAGCCTTGAGGATAATTTGTGGAATTATAGTTATTTGTCTGTAATTCATTTTTGTGTGCTGTCGTCAAAGAATTTGATGATGGTGTGTGTTGTAAGACCAGCCGTTTTAGATGCACTGAAGTTGCCGAGGTGGAACATTTGTGATCTGACATATGATTGATTGGATCAAAATAGCTTTCAGAACATTTGGCCTTGCCTTGCCGTAGCTATTGTCTGTCCCAGTGCTGTGCATCATTGTAGTCATGGTGTGCCTTCCTCTATTGTAAACAGTAGGTCTAAAAAGGGTGCACTCATTCTTTTTTTTTAACCAGAAAATCCAGATTATATTGTTATTGAAACCCCTGAAAGTTGTAATAAGTAATCAATGGAAGAATGTTCTCTATATTTTTGATGATTTTGAGTTTGCTGGCCAAAAATAATGAACGGTTTTAAAAAAAATACATTACAATGGATTACAATAAGTTAAAGGGGCATATTTAGGACTTAAGAGAAGGCAGCTAATTTGAGCAGATGTCAAATAAGAACTGATGATTCTCTTGCACACTATCCTCTCATACAGTGATGTTTGATAGTTTTTCCAAACTAGAGCCCTGACATCTAAGCAGTTTGTGATCACATTCCTGATTTACTACGAGGAGCGCAACAACCCAGTGAAAATGGGATTTCGGAGACAATGTTGTTTTTATACTCTTTTCATATATCACTTTTGTGGTTTTCATCCTACATAGTGAAGACAATGGATAATGAGTTTTCAGCTGAGAACAGTTTTGGAGTGATGCGGTGAAATGCACTGTAGTTGTATTCTGCTTCCTCACTGTGAACTTTGTCCTGCTGTTTCCCCACTGTTTCAAACTTAAATGTCCTCATCCTGAATAACAAAAAAAACTGTGTGCATAGTCAAATTCTCATTAAGTCTCCCTGCTTTATACTCCTCATGTAATGTCCTTTCCTTCACTGTGGTGCTAACCTTCTTTACTTGACTTGGGTTAAGTGTTTGTCTGTGTAACATCTTTAAGAGTATCACCTTCTTGAATGTGCTGCTGTCCTTTTGCTGCCTCTCTGTTTAACCTCTGGAATAAAATATATATATATATATCCTTTTGTGAAGCAACTTCTCTGTGCGAGTGTTCTACTCTCTATTCATTCTTTTGACTCTAATCATGTAGAGCACAGGTCAAAGGTGAAAGTCAGACCTCAGGAAATTGATCACTGAAGTGTTGACATACATGAAATAGCATGTGTAACATTTCGTATTACTTGTTATTGTGCTATAAAATGATGTTCATTTCCCACTGTTGCAATGCTCAAATGCCACCCACCGTTTCTCCTTTCCTGGTTTTCTTGTCTTCATTTTCATTCCCCATCATGTGCTTAACAGGCATCAGCTTTCCAGACTTTCAGGCAGGTGGAACCAGTTCAGAGCGTTCGTCCAAAATACCATTCCCCATGCGTCCTGGGCGTGTGGCGAAAGGCTGCCGGAGTCTATTGGTAGGCCGTCCCTCCACAGAAGCCTGTATAGAGTTTAGCAGACTTGTGGCTCACATACACACACAATGCAAACTCTCCTCATTTTACCTAATTTGACCTAATTTGTGTTTAAATATGTATAGCTTATATAAATCTTTTGGTTTACACAGGTTGCTAAAGACTCCGGGCCTGAACACATCCTTTCCTCCATCAAACTTACCAAGTGAGTTCAAGAAAACACAGATAAGATTACACATGTGTGTGTTGTATACTACATGACCCTCTTTAATACATGCTACGACAACTTTTCCATTAGTGGTGAAAATATTAACCTCTTCACTACCTGCCCAGGTGTGACCTGCAACCGCATGTGAGCTGCATCACAATCCGGAAGCCGGGGTCAATGGACAGCCCATCCACACGTGGCAGTAAAACGAAACCGGTTGGCAATACTCAGTCCTCATCTGGAGGAAAAGAGGAGTCGGCCGCCATCAAAGTCTGGAAGCTGCTTCGACCAGGTCTCCACCGACACCTGTCACTGTCAGGTACCTATGCATACATGACATGGTTTCCACTCTATTTGTCAACTGACTAAGGACTAGATGTTTTGCACTCAAACTTATTAGAAAGGATGGCTTCAGCATGACCTCAGCTGCATTACTAGAAAGTATATCACTTAATTGTATCCGCTCTAAAAGTTAAAGGGTTTCTTCTTGGTCCATATCTATCAAGTTTCAAGAGAATCAGTTCAGTAGCGTTATTTAATTTTGCCTAATTTGTGGAGCATTTTATTGTCTTTTAAGTTATTATTTTGGTTTTATGCCTCTTAACCTGGAATCTCTAAATTGCTGATGCCCATTTTCATACTTATGTTGGGTGTAAACTGCACGATACATATAAACAAATAAGATAATCGTTTGCGTTTCTCTGGTCAGGTGTATCAGGGAAAGATGGTGCCATACAGCTGGCCTCCAAAGCACTTCTGAAGGACACAGACAACCATCTACACTGCAAGGACTGTGCCATCATAAAGGCTGCACCAGAGACAGATGAAATACTGCAACAGGTGAAAACCAATATGCACACTTTGATATGTCAGATCACACACTTTGTGTCAAATATACACATACAGACAAATACAGTCAAAAACATCACCTGCTTGGTGGGCATAATTAAAGTAAGACAAATGACTTTACCAGGCTGTGCCATGTTGTCTTTGAAGGTTGACGAAACTCCAGTGAGTCCGCTGCCGGAGCCTGTCGGTATGGGTGACACAGTGACCCTCTGTGGAGAAGCCTAGGAACTGCAGAGGAGGAAGAGGCACTTGTGTACGGCACCAATTTTTAAATCATAACCATTCAAAACAGGCATTATATCACAGACTGACTAAACAGTGCAATATGTTTTTTTATTATTATTTTATATATTCAGTTTCCTGAATATTGTTACCAGTACATAGTTAAAGGATATAATTCACTACAACTGTGTGGCTCAATACCTACAAACTGCTCAGTACATTCAAGCACCTTCCCTTAAGTCACAGGGGGTGAAGTGCCTTGCTCAATGACACCACAACGGTGAAGCACACATGTGAAATATCTCTTAACATTTCAGTTACTCTTAGTGTCCCTCATATTTGTGTTTTTTGCCACTTTACTCTTTTCCTGCTGCTGCTCCCTCCCTCAAACAGATAGTGAACACAGTCTGACAAGTATTCCTATATACACTGATGAGTATACTGCATGTCACAGTCAGCCACTCGTTACATTAGAGGTTGACTTCTAGTCTCACTTAAGAGCACAATGGCACCTTGTACAGCTTCCTTTAAGTCCTTTTTGTATTTTAAAACAATGTGAGAGTGAACTGTTTTGATTTCAAAAGTCCTTTGCGCTTTGTATGTTACTCATAAAAAGGTATTCACCATTCATCTTACCATACTGTTCACCAGAACAGAAACTGGAATGTCTAATTGTGGAGTCACAATTATCCAAAACGCAAAACAGTCAGTGAGCAAGTCTGTCATTCATTTGACACCACTGACACAAGTACAAAACATTCCGAGTAGACAGTGTGAGATTCGGGACAGATGTACATCTTACATGGGACCACCCTCAGTGTGTGCATGTGCACATGGCTCTCGTGAAGGAGGCCAACCAAAAACAAACCCATCATGAACCCCTTTGTTGTTATCATGTAAAGAAACCTCTCCAGAGCAGGTCAAGGAGGCCTTGTGGAGCTGGAGGGTTAAAGAAAGGCAGCTAAACACAAAGAAATTCCAAAAGCAAAACCATGTGTCATCTACAAAAGAGCTATAAACCTTTACTTTCCAAAATTTCCAGGTTGATGTGGATGTAAAACAAATATATAGCTGTAGTTGTTCACATACCCTCTTAGAACAGTGATTTGAAAAGAGGATCAATCATTTTGTTACTTAGAATTAACATGGTAAAATTTGACTTCAGATTTTTCCTTTTTTTGGAATTTTGTTTCAATTAAATCCAAGATGGGATTCTACTTTTATGGATATTGAACAATATTTCGTACATACTTGTATTACACCAGTGTTGTGTGTGTTTTGTTCACATGAGACAATCTGACTGAGATTATACTATGTTGGAACTTAAAAGAAATGTGATGTGTAAATAAATGATCTTTGAAAACACCAAGTGTGCATTCACTTTTGTGAGTACATCCATCTCCTACCACTTTAAGCTCCACATGAGGGTCACGGGGTTGCTGTGCTAATCTCAGCTGACATAGGGCGTTAGGCGGGGTACACCCTGGACAGATCACCAGTCCATCACAGGGACACCTATGGAGACAAACCACCATCCACTCACACCTATGGTCAATTTAAAGTGTCCAATTTACCTAATCCCCATTTGTGAGTAATGGGATAATGGAATTGTGTTATTTCAGTTTTACCTTGTAATACATTTGCAAAGATTTTTTTTTATTTATTTTCACATTGGCTTTATGAAACCGAGTGTACATTGTTGAGCAAAAGGCTGAACGTAAAAGGGTCTGAATACTTTCTGTATTCACAGTACATATGGGATTGTGACAGGAATTAACTGAAAATCAATGCAAATGTACTTAATGTGTTTTTATTACAAAAAGAACATACACCACTGTGCAACCATAGCAACATAGAAATTCATCTCTTGGAAAGAAGGATGGAAGGTGGGGAATGTTTCCAAGGTGGTGGCTTTGATTCCCATCTCATCTGTGGGGAGAAAAAGACATTCAAAATGTGTCCCGGTGTCTAACCACATTATTACACTGATGTTCACAACAACTATGTGTGCCATGTTGGCCTTTCAATTCTGGAACAATATGGAATAGTACTGACAGTAATGACAAAAAAGTGACATGGTGAACCATCTTCAGCAAACAAAGATTGCACTCACCTCTCCGGTCATATTGGCGGACTCTACTCCTGCTTTTTGGGGTTATTGACAGCAACGTAGTGATACAACACAACCAACAGGAACAACGACACGCCAAGCATGTTGGCAAATATGGCCAGCTGCACGTCTGTCACCATTCTGCCGAGGATAAAGAAACTCAGTGGAGCAAGTGCAAGACTGCTATTTGTTTTTAAGTCGTTTTAGCAACTGGGTGAAGGAGGTATAGACGTTTGTATAATGCAGTGACAGGTTTCTAAGTCTATTTCGTGACATTTGAAAGTTTTATAGGATATGGTTGACTTTATTTGGGACAAAGTGGTGCTGGCAAACAAATCAATAGATAATATATCACAACAGAGAAATAGATAAGTAGATAAAATGCACAGATAACAAAAATAGGATGAATACAGAAGAATAAATGGGAAGAAAACAACTCATTGCCAATAACAAATGTACACATGGCTACATACTGTATTGTATCGTAAGACATACAATAATAAGTCGTTATAGGGACTTTTCTCTAAGTTAATGCAAAAGAGTAGGTCATACGATATCTCCGGTAAACGTATACATTTTAAATGATAAAAAGAAAAGGACATGTCTCAGAACATTAGTAGATAACTGATCGACTTAAATCAACGTTAGAGTCGCAAACTCGGGCTTGAATATTCCATATTTACATTCCGATCACGTCGACACACACGTAGATGATTATTTTAATTTCCATAATAAATATGGGCACAATTGTTTATCTTTTTTGTCAAACTAAAGGGTCAATTTGGTGAAAGAACAATCGTTTGTCAGGTTACTTAGCTAGCTAGCTAGCTAACTAGCTAGCCGACTAACAGAACTGACACAGGTTAAACAAGCAAATACGACGTACAGTAGACGTGTAGCATTATACAATAACATGGAGAAACACACTGCAGCGCGGTTTCATTGGTGTTATAACTTACGTTATTCCTTTATTGAGGATTGACTCTCGGCTGCACTGAAGCCCCAGTAGATCAGCAGCAGGAAAGAAGAAAAATCTTGTTTCCGGTTGACTGAGAAAGACACGTCACGTTACAGAGCGTCGTAGAAATAGGTTTTCTCTCATTGATAAACCACGAATTGATAAACCACGATTTAAACAATTCATACACCAACACATTTGTTTTTTTCTCAAGGACATTGTCGTTAGCATTAATCTATGTATTTAATTATTTATTTATTTGTCTGCTGAATATATTTTGTGCAATATTTATCTTAACCTGCAGTTTTTCTCCCACAGTAAATGCACTGAAAACAAATCAGAACATGTACAATGCAGAACAATAGCATTGGTGACAAAACAACAGTACAGTGAAACAGAACTGTAGTCGTTATTATTAAAACTGCAAATTCAGGAAATGCATATGTATATACATATGTTATTATGTTTTAATATGTATAAAGAAGTATAACTCGTACGCTTAGTCCTCCCAGCCAGAGGCGGCGGTAGTGAGCTACAATTACAAGTGTGGCGTTTACACACCGTAGGAGTGGCCCCAGTGTTTCTCGACCTCACCGCACCCGGCCGGCGTGAACGAAAGCAGCTAAGTTATATGGTTCTTGGACTCGCCAGTTAACATTCGGGATTTGATATTCATTTATCTCCTCGTAGAGCCATATTGCACCACCATGGCTCTTTATGAATATGTCACCCAGGAGCAGCTTGCGGGCTTCGACAAATATAAGGTATGATTAAGGGACGTTAGCAGCTAGCATTAAAGCTGCCTGTGTGTGTTTTACAGCTAGCTGTCACGGTCTGCAGGGATAGAAGTGTGTGTAAAGTTAGAAATGGTTAGATAAAATTAAACCGGATGCTGCTTAAAAAAACATTTTAAAAAGTAAAGAGGTAGATGCAGTTCCCTTTAGCCTTTTCTCGTGTTTTGGCTTAGATATAACTACCCCTGTTCTTGTTAAGCTTCATCTTCGTGCCACATGCTTTGTTATTTTCAATATCCATTTATTGAAATGTGTACAAATGTGTGATCAGGCGTTAAAAAGTACCCACATAGTTGATAAAATGTTTAGCGTGTCTTGTTCAGTAATGCTTATTCTAAGGGCCAGTCTGACAACGAGATGCATAAACACAAGCAACATGTACACAATGCTACATGTGGTGAATTTTTTGGGAATTAATCCATATAGTGTGCATCTGAGAAGTTTGAGCCACAAAATGTTCATGATTACATTTTATTTTGAAAGTGACGGCCGGAAGTTTTTTTCGTTTACCACGCCGTGCTTGACATTGGCGCAGATGTGCTAATAGCTAACGTTTCTTTTCCTTTCTGTTCCTTCTTAATGGCTGCTTTGTACCATCTGTTTTCACACATTTCATAGCTCCACCCGCTCCTTTTCTTTCTGTATAAAATAATTGATATTAATATGTTATTGTTAAACTATAGTTGAGTCCATAGTGGTGGAAGAAAGCAGCTTGAACCAATACACTCATACTGACAAGATACTGACGTTTGTCTTGAGTAACCAAAGTATTTTTTATTTTTTAGGTTGTTATTCAGGGTTCGAATAGTACCACCTTTGTCTGTGCTTCACACAGATATTTCAGTGCCCAAGTAATAGCCATAGACATTGGCATTGATGTGGTTTTATGATTGTTATGGACTGAAATTACTTAAAAAAGGAGTGGCAGATATTTGAAGGATGTCACAATAAGTGGTACTAATAGATGTAGCTGCTTTGTAGCCCTTGAGGCTATATTCTTATTTCCTTGCTCATATGTTTTTTTCACGGATTCAGGCCACTGAGGCTCTCTGCAGTGTCTCCTCATCTGATTACTGTGGGAGAAGTCTCCCTTGAGGTTTCCATCATGTGAGGCCTGTTTTGTCATTAATCCTTATGCCCAAAGTGTTAATCACTGGAAGAGATAGGAGGATGACAAATGAGGCAATTAAAGGATTGTGGCTCTTTTTAACGCAGCACTTGTTTTCCCAAAAAGACAAACAAATGTAGCTGAATACAAGCGCATATGAGTGGAAAGCACACCATGTAGGATTGTCCGACTGATTGTCTCGCTCTGTTTACATGCTGCCACCCATTTTTCTGCTTCATACATCCTTTGTCACACTCAGCACAAGCTACAGCTACCTTCCTTGCTTTAAAGGGTATCTTGTGTCCAAGCTTTACTTTTTTGGAGCCATGTTTGTACAAGACAAGGATGTGAATTATGGCTAGACTACGTTTTGGTGGTTAATCACATTGGCTACTTTTTCACACTACATAACAAATGAACTGTATAAACTGTAGACTTTTAAATTGAAGTCCAAGAAACATTTAATAAGCGTCTTCTTTTTTTTTCTTGAGCCTGATGATGGAGGAACTTTGCTGACATTTTACCATTAATCTGTGATAATTAATTGTGAAAGTTAAATTAGGTAATTTTGCTGCAGGCCCATTACAGTCAGTCATTACAGTGCCTGCAATAAATAGTGCTGTGTTAATCTCTGTCTATTTTTAGTATGAACTGTCTGCAATACTTCGTATCATAGGAAGCACTTTTATTTTGGATGCTTAAGAGTTTAGTGCTCATGTGGAGAGAGAACAATTGAAGGGTCATTTATTAATTATTTTGCAATACAAATTTCAAAGTCCAGTCCAAATTTCCCAAATTAACAAGACATAGAAAATAGTTCTCCAATAATATTGACTTCAGAAAGGCAGCATTCACTCTCATCTCAGAAGATACAAAAAACAGCCTTGCACACCTCTGAAATTGTATGAACTCCAGGGACTATAGTTCACGTTGTAGTGCTTACACTTATTTGTCATGCCTGGATAAAGTTACTAAGACTGGAATCAGGTTTTGTTTTGATCCACATTGTGATATACTGTTGCATATTATCCAGCAAAGAAGTTAAACATGCAGCTAAGGCCATGTAGCCTAAGGCCTGGTTGACTTGCAGTTATAACAATCAAATAGATTCAAGTAGATTAACTCTGTGTACATGATTAACACACCCTGGTTATGTCTATGTGTGTCTTTGCAGTACAGTGCAGTGGACTCAAATCCCCTGTCTGTCTACGTCATGCACCCATTCTGGAACTTTGTGGTAAAGGTGAGAAAGACCAGTTCAACCAGATCTGTGCGAAGACAAGCTGCATCTTTAATGAGTCTGTAACACATTAACAACCTCTTCCTTGTCTCTGTGTCAGTCGTCCTATCAGTTCTGAAATTAGAAGATAGTGTATTATGTGCTGTACATGAAAGATGCATGTGCTCTCTTAAATACTGTGTTAAAGAGCCTGGTCGGGCACTGACACAGTAATCAACTAATATCTATTAAGCCTTTATTTATACATTGATATCTGTTTGACTGGAACTTGACATTATTGATAAGAATTGTGTGTTCCTTTCCCCCAAAATTATCACTGTGTCTTAACAACACAACCTCTTCTTTGTCTCTGTGTCAGACGTCCTATCAGTTCTGAAATTAGAAGATAGTGTATTATGTGCTGTACATGAAACATGCATGTGCTCTCTTAAATAATGTGCTAATGAGCCTGGTGGAGCACTGACACAGTAATCAACTAATATCTATCAAGATATCTTATTTACACATTGATATCTGTTTGACTGGAACTTGACATTATTGATAAGAATTGTGTGTTCCTTTCCTCCGAAATTATCTCTGTGTCACTGTCCAGAATGTTAAGTAATGACTCAGCGACAGGAAGAACATGTTGATTAACTTTTGGTTTGTTTTCTACTCCCAACTCCTCTCCAGTTCCTACCAACATGGCTTGCTCCAAACCTAATTACATTCACAGGCTTTATGTTCCTGGTGTTGAACTTCCTAATGTTGGCCTTCTACGATTTTGACTTCAGTGCTTCCAGTAAGTCATCTCCACTACTTGTCTCACTCATGCATGAGGTTGTCGTTGTTGTTAAAACATACACTGGTTGAATCCTTTCTCAATAAGAGGTTTGGTAAAAGAACCAGATGGGTTTGTTTATGGGAGGCAAAGTCCATCACTGGATACAAACCCATGACAACATACAAACCCATGCACAATAATCTGTCATACTAATTATGTACAACAACATTTCCAGGATATAGAAACACTGGCAACAATGACCTTTCAATAACATTTGTTGTCAGAAACCGTTTCTTAAAAGAATAGTGAAATAGAAGCACATCTCCACAAGCACCTTGGTTAAAAACAACTCTGGTCTGTTCCACATGTTTTTCAGCATTTTAGATGCTGCCTGTTAATGACCCCTAATATAACCCTAAAGTAGGCATGAAGATAAAACATGTAAATTATTACTTGCATGTCCCCCTGACTACTATCTGACAAAACCCTCATTGCTTAAAAGCAGAGCATCAAAAAAAGTGTTTTTAAATGTGGGTCCATTTCATTTAAGTTTGATTATTTAAACTTGTCAAATTGAAATGACTTTGTTGTATAGACTGTACGTCTTATAGTTTTTCTTAACTGTGTTTCTGTGTGGCGTGATGTGTTTTTATGGTTTGTGTCATAGCTGCAGGACATGAACATGTGCCTAGTTGGGTCTGGGTTGCTGCAGGGATCTTCAACTTCTTGGCATATACACTTGGTGAGTTTGAACCCCCGTCACCCACAATTTATTGCATCTCTCTCTTTGTTTTTCTCTCTCTCTGTCTGATTTAGTTAGAGGGTCAGGAGCATGCTTGTAGTGCAGTGCCTTAAGCAATGAGACTGCAAATGTAAGTGGTAGTTAAGTGTTAGACTTTGACCGGTGATTAAGTTTTGCTTTAACTGTTAAAATGTGGTTAGTCATGTCATTCTTACACCCACTAAAATCATACAGTATCACCAGAATGTCACAGTGAAACACATACAGTTGATTGTCGACAACACAAAGTAACGATTGTACATGCTCGGCACGTCATTTGCAAGATACTGACGTGACTGTGCCACACTTGTTTCTTTACTCTCATATGTCACATACCAGTCAGCCATAGCCACCAGTTATGTCCATTTTATAATCATTTTATTCACTGGATGTTTTACTGGCTGCCAGAGACAAAGCAAGGATTTTAAATCACATTAAAACAAATGAGATGATGTAAAATGTGGTTTCCATTAGTTTTCTGTGTGTCATTGCATTTCATAACACTTGATAGTTAAGCTCATGCTGTGCACATGTACAGTAATGTGTATGTGTATGTAGACACACATTTCTATGTATATGTCTTAAATACAGGTTGTCCTCAGATATTGTGGAACCTGTCCGTCAACCACAGTCATATAGACACACAGTTTGTATGTTGGTTTGTGTTACATGTACAATATGAACTGAACTGAGGTTGGTTTAAAGTGTTGCTGACCACTGAGGATGTTAGTGCAGAATACTTCCATGTGTAGATGAAATGAGTGCAGAGGTTGTGACAGTGGGAAGCAGGAATGTGGCTGTTTTCACTCTGTGCAGTTGTGTGTGTGTGGGCAGCAGCTTTTGAGAGACATTGGGGGGGGGAAAGGAAAATCTCTGTTGCTGTGCTCCTTGAATGCTCACATAAAAAAATTATGCAGTCTATGTAATGACGTGTACCTTTTTGTTGCATACAGATGGCGTCGATGGTAAGCAGGCACGTCGCACCAGCTCCTCCACACCACTAGGGGAGCTTTTCGATCACGGCCTGGACAGCTGGGCCTGCATCTTCTTCGTGGCCACCGTGTACTCCATATTTGGGCGTGGTGAGAGCGGCGTGAGTGTGCTCACGCTGTACTACATCCTGTGGGTGGTGCTGTTTTCCTTCATCCTGTCTCACTGGGAGAAATATAACACGGGCATCTTGTTTCTGCCCTGGGGATACGACATCAGCCAAGTGGTAAAGACGACGCACTCACACCAGCACTCGCCTTCATTCACACAAACATACCAGACTCCTGAAGACTCCATGTATGACGCCTCATCTCCTTCCAGACCATTTCCCTTGTTTACCTGGTCACTGCTGTGGTCGGCGTGGAAACGTGGTACCAGCCGATCCTGCTGCACTTTCTCTATCGAGACCTTTTCTCCTTCATGATCATTGGTGAGCTGTGATTGGTCACACGAATATGTTATTTAATTAGTTTTACTGAAGCAGCTGCAATAATACATGTCTGTTGATTTTTAGCCTGTTCCTTCACTGTGACTTTACCCATGAGCCTCTACAATGTGCTGAAGTAAGCAACGTTTTCATTAGTTTTTTTTCTATGTTGCTATATCATGTTCACCCAGTGCTCTGAACGTGTCACTTATGTGCTGTTGCAGGGGTTACCGCAGTAACAGTCTGAAGCACAGCAGCCTTTACGAAGCGTTCCTGCCCTTCCTGTCTCCCGTCCTTCTCTTCATCTTGTCCACCATTTGGGTGGTGTTCTCTCCATCCAACATCCTCGAGCTGCAGCCCAGGATCTTCTACCTCATGGTGGGAACCGCATTCGCTAACGTCACGGTAAGAGCCTGTGGATTTTTCACACCAGTGCGTGTTATTTTTTTGTGATTCTGATGACTAACACTCTGTGTATGTGTTTGTCCTACAGTGTAAGCTGATCGTGTGTCAGATGAGTAACACGCGCTGCCAGGCGCTGACCTGGCTGTTGCTGCCCATGTCGGTGGTGGTGATGTTGGCAGTCACAGGGGTGGTCACTAACGAAACGCTGCTGCTGTATGTGTGGACAGCCACTGTCATATTGGCACACATACATTACGGCGTATCAGTGGTAAGAGCGCACATGTGAACACGGCTTTCTGGACTTTTAAAGCTCATGTCCAGCAGCTTGTTTATGTCACTGCTGAGAAACTATCAGAAAATTGCATTTAATGTATTTGATTCAATGGTCTGCTTGTTTAACAATCAATGGATGGAGCTCAATAATAAGTCAGCTTGAATAGACTAAGCTCTCTCTTGTGGCAAATGAGTTTAAACTTCAAATAAAAGCCACAATTCCTTGCTTGAGTAAATGTAGAAGTAAATCAAAATAAAATAATAATGATTTTGTCTTTTTCCCCCCCATCACCAGGTACAACAGCTCAGCAACCACTTTAACATATTCGCCTTCTCTCTGAAGAAACCCAACAGTGACTGACAGGAGGAGGAGCGAATCGGCCTGAAAGGAGCGGAGGTTTAAGCTCCTCCCCTCCACTACTCTACCGACACTTCACTCTCATCACCACGGAAACCACATCCCCTGCCTGCCGTCCATGAGGACGCTGCAAGTGGACTGGACTATAGCCCAATTTACTACCGTCTCCAAAAACCCATTACAAATACAACACAACGCACACACATTCCTAACCAATCAAAACTGCGGCCGTTGCCGATGGGGGGCGGGTCCAGGGGCTGTGGCTTCCGTCACTGGTGATTGGCTAACTTGGTTGAGCCAATGAGGTACAATTGTTTCCTACGGAAATGTGCTTCGGTCATGAGGACAGGAGCCCAGACGAGCCACGCAAACACACACACACACACACACACACACACACACACACACACACACACAAACACATTCTGCTTTCATGCAGATGTTTTATAGCTTGTGGCAGGTGTTTCAATGCAAAGCCACACGCACACACATACACACTGTTGCGCTCACATAGTATTATGAATGTATAATATGCCTTGGGAAAACACCATTTCAGTTAATTTTATCAACAGAAAGTAGTGCTATTTCAAACCTGACCTCTTGACCTCTGGTCACATGTGGCTCATCCATCCACAGCCGTGTCCACAGTAAAAAGGTTCAGTCACCTGTTCATCACGAGAGGATTTTCAGGTGGAAATGTTTGTGCTATCTTGTAATAACTATATATATATATACATATATATATAATTTTATATAAATATATAGTGTGTGTTAAGGGTTTGGGGCATTTTATTTTCAATTAAATCTTTAAAAATTATGATTGATCCCGTATAATTTATAAAAAATTACCTCTAATTCAACTCTGCAATGGTGGCGGTCATAAGTAACCAACCAGGGCAAATATTGACCAGGATAACCTCTGACCGTTTGACGTCTACTAATCTTTGACCTCTGTCTGAGCACTGGCCTCTTTGCTCTCCTGAATCTCTGAGGTGTCGTGGGTTCGCGCTGATTCGTTCATTGTTTTTCAACTCCTTGATATTATTTGTCGGTCACGTCGCCACGGCATTGGTGTGTGGTTAAGTTTCCCCCCCAGCGCTTGAATGAAGAGTGCCTCCAAAAGCCGGCAACGGAGCGGACTCACTCTGAGGGAACAAGCTGCTGCACAGGACACCGCAAACACCACAGAACACTGCCTGGTGTCACACTCACTCACACACACACGTTCACACCCTTTATACTGTCTTAAGTGTAACTTGTGTAATGCTGCCTTTGTTTTGGTTTTTCAGTCTGTTCAACACTGATCCTCAGTATGATTCTTACTATGTTTAAGAAGATGGATGTTCAGTCGTGTACAGACTGGACTCTCGTACTGTTTTTTTTTTGTTTTACTTCTAGGCCAAAGGAGACGAGACATTCTGTCATTGTTTTTCATGTCGTAACAATCAGTCTGTAGGTTGACAGAGTCGTTTATTTTTCTGGGTAAACCTCACCGTTTAGAATCCTGCCTGCACAACCGTCATGTCCGCCTGAAAGGACATTTATGTAGAAAGGAACAAAAAAGTCTCATCACAATTTGGCCTAAAAAAAAAAGGAGTCCACGTCTTAGTTTAAACTTTCATACTCTAGTTCTCTACCGAAACTGGAAGAGGCTGGTGCGTCTACGGTTTACATGCCATGCTTCCCTGTCACCAGACAACAGGAACATGTGCTGCACTTTCACTTGTTTATGACGTTATACAGTTAAAATAAACCAGAACAATAACAGTGTGGGAATTATCTTACTTGCCGTGTGAATGTTATGTTTATTTGGGAGTTCCTGTACTTGTCTTTGATTTGACTGAAGTCCACAGTCGCACTCCTAATGTCTGCATGATGCAACAGAAACATCAGGTACACACATGTCGATCTTTTTAAACATTTTCGCCTCAGTGTCGACTCGTTCTGTCGCTCGTCTGTTTTGTACAACGGTAAACATGGAGGTACGAACCCTGTCGTGTCCCCGCAGTACCAGAGATCCAATCCTACTGCCGTAACATCCAGCAGAGCAGATCGCGCTGAGAGCTCATATGCAGTTCTAAAGCACATTGTAATCTGTAATTTTAAATTAGTTTTTTTTAATGAAGCCCCATATCTGTGACTGTGATGACCATAGATTGTAGTGATGTGAGAACAACTGATTGTGAGATTTTGCCACCAAAACCGCTTTTCTTTTCTTTTTTTTTGGGTGCAAAGCACTGTCTGGGTATGTGCAGATCCATGTGTGCTGTTAATGTATGGATGTATACTCTGTATGTGTGAATATCTGTGTAAATACATACATAATGTCTTCAGTTTTGTTTTATTTTTTTGTTCTAAAACAAGATAAATGCTCAATTAGATTTTTCTCTTCTTTTTTTTCCCAAACCCTTCACAGCTGAACTTAGAGACCAGGAGCAGTTTCTCTATATCTTACTAGAGTTTTTGGACAAATTTCCATCTCTGCTGCTGCTGCTCGACTTTTGCAAAAATGAAGTTCAATGCAAACAAGCATTTCATATATTTACAAAAAAAAAATTCTAAAACTTTCTTTGCTGCTTTAACTGGGGCAGATTTGCAGCGTGCACCTCAGCTTTACTCAACTCTTTCTCGGACAAACTGCCCTCTCGTCGAACCTCCTGGATTAATGACCCAAGCCTTTCAAATTGTGACTAATTTGTTGTATAATGCTGCTCTGACAAACACTTCAGGGCTTCAGTGTGGCTGCTTGTGATGTTGTATTTAACTAGTGAAAGAAAGGACTGTTGGGAAATAAATGTATTTGTTTTTCTTTAACCACGTCACTGTGTCTGGCACAAAGGTCTGTGGTAGTTTGTAGTTCCTTTAATATCAACACAGAACGGCAGCAAACAAAGAAATAGGATTGAAATGATTCATCGATTACTAAGTTAATCATCAACTATTTTGATTATTGGGTTTGAGTGTTTTCTAAAGAATTCAAACCAGTTTCTGTGATTTTTCATCTTCTTAAATGTTAATATTGTCTGGTTTCTTTGCTCCATAAAGTTAACAAATCACTAAAACGCAATCATGTTGGTTTGTGGACAAAACAAGACATTTGAGAACATCATCATTTCCAGGTTTGACAAACACTGCAAAGGTGAGCAAAGTCCTTTCCTCACCTAGAAATTAAAAATTGATGATCTGTCTGAATGTTGAACACAACACATTAAATTAAATTAAACACAAAAACACTCTGGGATCAACTCTTACATATTATTTATTACACTAATGTGTGGCAAACTATTTAAAATGATCATAAATATGTTGTCATTATTTGAAGCCTAATTACAAAACAGGAAACCTTTGTATTGGTTTATTTGTATGACCTCTCTCGTCCTACAGTACTTTCACAGTCTGTTAGGGGACATGGTCCACACTTCACTAATCAAAGGTTAAATAAAGAGAATAAAAATAAAGTTTTATACAAAGTGACATGAGTTGAAAGATGAGTAAAATACCAAAACTCACATTATGTCCCTTAAACGTCCAACACCAATAACTCAAGGCCATCTTTGGTTCTCTTTCTCACCTGTGAACACAGAAACATATTTGTTATGTTTTAAAAGGTGAAATCAACCTTTTCTTGCAAATAAAGGCACATTACAGATCATTTGTTGCAAGCTTGTGGATACAGATGTCATCAAACGACACAAATAGCCTATTTCAAAATAACCGTGAAAGAAATATTTTTTTTTGCTTAATTCATATCATAGTCTATTTAACATAACACAATTACTCAAATAGTGCTATTGTTGTGGCTGATCATAAGATTTAAATCTGTCCTGCTAACAATGTGTGAAAACAACAGCTTTTCTGATTTAGACATGTTCAGATGACGTCATGAGTGAAAAGTCCCCAAAATCCCATCTACATGAACACTGAGGCTTTCACTCACTGGTATTAACATCGCAGTATTACAGTGAAAGACTGGTAACAAATAATTAAACTTTACATGAATGGGGCACTTAAATATTGTAAATATAATACTTTTATTGTGTTGCAAATAAATAATGAATATTGTGCATTTTTGTGGGGATGCAAAACTTGACAAAGGTCATTTGACCTTTTTAAATAAAGCACAAAATACACTTCATCTGTCATCCTTTGAAAATGGGTTGCTAGGTTTCTATGCAACCAGGTACCTAGTTGAGCATGTTAACTAAGAGTTGTTAAGTATTATTCATTCATTCATTCATTCTCTACCACTTTATCCTCCACATGAGGGTCACGGGTCGCTGGAGCCAATCCCAACAAGCATTCACTCACATTCTCACCATCATTTAGAATGAACTTCTGCAGGTTTGGGGCATTAAAAACTCCACTCAACTTTTTGCTGCAAGGCAACAGTGCAAGCCACTACCCCGCCATGTGGCCCCATGTTAAGTACTAAGATAACCAAGCGATCTGTACTGACAGTTGTGAAATTTGAATAAAGCCTCAAGGAACAATTAAGAAAACAATGAAGCACTCACAGAAACACTTCCTCTCTGACAAAGTCATTTAATGATAGAATAAATAAACATTATTGAATCTACTGCCTCTCATCAACAATTATATGTGTGGATACAGGTGGCTGAGTGGACGATGTAGAATGATTGAAGCATTAATGGAGAAGGAGCTGTGACAGTGACATCACAGTGACTGTTGTCTACAAGCTTGATAACTTGCAAGCCCAGTAGCTGCAATTCACACTTCAACCACAGGAGGGCGGTAAAGACTTCAGCTAAATAACTTTCCTGAAACCTATGATTCATTCTGCTACTGAAATTGAGGAGTTCTTAATAATAAAACCTTACCTTCTGGATGATTGACTATATTAACAAAGGGAAAACTTCAATAAAATGAATAAATAATGAACATAAATCATGGTTAAAATAAAAAAGTTAATCAAAAAAATGAACTGAAGCCACAGTTCGTCGTTATCAACAAACAAAACAAGAAGCTGGAGGTTTAGCTGTGACGTGTAAACTGACTCCGAGCTCATAAAAATGAAAAACTGCATATGAGAATATTAAAGTGGGAGATTTTGCACGGTTTATTTGTGGTTTGTGTCACAGCCAGAGTTCAGTTCACTGAGCGATGGCAGAAAATCTGAGCTGCAGTCTTTACCGTTTCTTTCATAATAGTCATTGTTTTGTTTCTTATTGTCTCAGAGTCCACAGCAATGGACAATCAAGAAAGCCACACATGAAGGAAAGTAAGAAATCCAAATAGAGAATCATAGCTTTATGTTTAACTGTCTGTTTTTTAACAGTTTCACGACTTAAAGTTGTAGAAAAACTGTCTCTGCAGCCAGGAAACTTTTATTAGTTTCAATATTATTTGCCTTCTTTTAACTGCATGTGTGATCACGTGGCAGTCAGGGCTGTGATACCTAATCAACATGTTTTCCTTTCCTCTGACACAATATATAATAATATAACATAATGTGATGAATGATGTGATTGCATCTAATAAACTTTAAGTTTCCCTGGTGGTGTTCCTGAGAAATTCTACTTAGAAAGTGTTTTAAAAGGTGATCTAATAAAAATGGAATTAGCTCCTCCTAAAGTCTTGAAACTTGAGATGTCGTCTTCACAAGAAAGGACCAGACAGTTGGACGTATAAAAAGGACAACTGAAAAACTAATCAACTATTTTGAATGTATGAACACTTAACACTTACAACACAGAGCATTTCGGCTGATTATTTCAATGTATTTTCAATTTACATGTACAGTATATAGAGAGGCTATAAGAAGTGCAATATAGAGTCTTATATAGTGTTATGTCTGACAAAAAACTATGAAACACACCTAAGCAAAAAGTATTCAAAGTTCTCTTTGCTCGTTTTTATGAAATTTTTTTTTTGAATTGTGACGCCTGCACAATTATTACTACTTTATTATCACTTATCACTAACATTTGATACAAAATGAATCAGAACTTTGACTGAACAACACATAAGAAGACAAAAAAATTTTTTTTTTTGGAAAGCATGTGACCTATAGACACACCCCCCCATGATGTCCATATAAGGAGTTGTGTATTATTCCCACATCAAATTGCCATTGGATATGTGCTGCATGAGCAGTAATGGTTAGAGATGCTTTACAATTGAGGTCTAAATGAAACAAAAGTGTTTTTCTTTAACTCATCCAGGCCAGATTATCTCTTCCACTCGATTACTCTCAAATACCTAATACTATGTTTCATCCATATGTCAATCTTACAATCATGTGATTATAAAACGTTTAAAACTGCTGAGTTTAGAGTGATGTGCCTATAACGTGTGCATGGGAGAAAAGCTGCAGTATTAAAATAACATGCAGTACCTAGAGTCTCCAGCAGATGGAGGTGTAGGTCAGTAAATGTCTAAGCTGCCATGCTTTCATCCCAGCAGAGGATTGCACAGAACACTATAAGATGTTTCTACACATATTTCAAATAACCTTCACCGGTTAACACAAGATTTTGCGATTTTATAGTTTTTACAGTTTACAGCATACAGTTTTTACAGTTTGAGCAGCGCGTGTGCTGAACTTAACACCTTTGAACCATGTGGCTCTGCTCTCTGTTACAGACTTAATTGATTGTCTCCTCACCCCCACGTTTGTCTGGCAGAAAGTTTGTTTTGAAAATCCTTGTGGCGATCGGAGGACATCGGAGTGCTGACTCCAGAGTGAAATGAAAAGTTTCACACAGAGAGAAGCTGCCAGACAAATATCAAAGTGGAGGAACAGTGTGACACGTTTATCTTTAATACTGGCTCCTTGTGTATCATGAGTTAGTGTGTTTGGAAGTGGAGGCCCAGCATGTCTGGAGTGGACTGGGCTTCTTTATTGACTCTGTGGGTGCTGAGTTGTGCCTGTCAAAACAGTTGGCACCGCGTCATGACGGTCGCTTATCTTGACAGGATCTTTTTCATCCTGAAATATGACTCGCATCGAGCAATGATTCATCCAAACCATGCGTTAGAAACGAGCCAGCGGATTGCTCAGCCATTAAATTTGTGATACACCACTTTGTCTGGGAAGAGGCGAGAGCACCCTGGAGGGGGGGGTGGGGGGGGTGGTTAGGCTGTTTTAAATGTCCACTTGTAACAGTTAAGAGGATTTATAAGCAGAGAGTGAATTTACTACTCATGACTGTGTGGATATACATGTATAATCACCTTAAAGCTGTAGTGTGTAACTTTTAAATATAAACATATACAACTCTGTGATTGTCAGTATTGCAGTGTATTTTATGTCACAGTGCTGTAATGTAAGAAAGTACAAATACGTCAGTACAAAATTCATGTACATTTCCTCTAACTATTTTTGTTACTCGTTAAGACACATATAGACTAGCAGAGCCAGGAATTGAGCCCACAGCCTTCCAATTGAAAGACAACTCACCCTACCACTGAGCCACCATGGCTTAGGTAAATTTTATATCAGAAAATCACTTTTGATACTTCAGTACAGTAAATGTCATATACTGTAAGACATTTACTTAAGTAATATTATAAACTTCTACCAAAGTCATATTCTGGTAAGATACTAGTAATTTTACTCAAATATCTCTTTTAGGTACTTTATACAAGACTGACGTCACAACTGAGCAGGTGATGCGGGAGGAAGCACACAGTTCCAGTAAAGCCAGAGCGCTTCTGCACGTCCAGTAGGACGCGACAACCGCAATCGTAATCACGAACACGACTGTGATTGTCCAATATTGAAGAATGAACGCTCCGCCAACAGAACTCATAGCAAGTGAAGCGCTCCATTAAAAACAGCCTGCATGTGCCAAACACAACACGCCTGCTGCTGTTCACTGCACCGTGCGTCTCCAAGTTTCCTGGATGCAGTCTGGACATGTAATACTACGTTTAAAGACAAATAAACAAACTAGAACTTAACAAAACACGGTAGAAAGAAAAAATCTCATGTTTGGAAGAAGCTAAGAGCTCGATCTCTGTGTGTATGTGTGTGTGTGTATGTGTGTGTGTGTGTGTGTAGTTGTGAGAAGTCACACACTGGAGCTTTAAAAGCATTTTTTGGTTCAAAGCCTCAGAAAGAAGCCACCATCTTGTGCCTTCATGTTTCTAGAGCAGCCCTGAATAAACAAACTAGCCAGAGAATGCATCTCAAGAAAATGAAGATATGTGTCAAATATTCTGGGATGGATGTCGACGGCATCGCGCACATTTACACAGTTTCGTTTTCTGCAAAACATCACAAATAACCTCTGAGGTGAGCGATTCGTTTTTATAATGACTAAGAGTTTTCTGACAAAAGTCTCCTCTGATTGGCACGGCGTCTTTTAGTGAATTAGTAGGTGTTGATCTTAAGCTGACAGTTAATCAGAGGTGGCATCAATTAAACAGTGTTCAGCTCAGGTTGCTGTGATGCTGGACGTTTTGTGTGCTGCTGACCTTTGTGACACACACACACACACACACACTGTGATGATGAGCAGTCCGCAGACTATTTAACCAGCGCTCCACCCTGGACTGTTCTCCCTGCGTGGTGATGCTCAATTATGGATGACCGTCATTAGAAACGAGACACGCCGGAAAACACAGGCTTGCCCAGACTGACACACACCGTGATGGGCACAACAATTATTCTCTGAGACAACAAAGACTACTGAAGTGCTAATGGGGGTAACACCATCCTGTACAGTCCACAACCTGTAATCCCGGAGGATGAGCTGAATGTCGGTGTAGATTTTCCACACCATTATCAAACTAATCACAGTTAAAGAGGAAATCTTGAGATGCGGGTAGTACAATAACAATATTATTCATTCAGTAACTTTACTGAATGTGGAAGTTAGTTAGTTCTTTGGTGTCTGCGATTGATCCATGAAAAACTGCATCCTATTAAGTGCATATGTACATGTTTAGGTCCCTGCTTTCATTGTGGAACATGCCTATTTATCCTTTTCTTAATTTTAGTATTCGATACTAATACTGGGTTCACTGATCACATATGGGTGACGGGGAGATTTTACGGTGATATAAGTTTACAAATACTTGGATCATCACCGGTTCATCCACCCTGTAACAAATTAATTTAAACAAAGGGAATTCAACCCAAAGACCAAGTTTGCCTGGACATCCATTCACTGGCGCACGTTAAAACGGGTCTGGGGGAGTGGCTAAAACCAGGACTGATGAGTCACCACAGTCTGTATTTAATTTCTTTTTTGATAGAAGCATGGCTCTGTGGCGAGTCGTTGTAGTCAAGTGTCCAGTACATTTCATGAACTATTAGCATGTACACAGCTCCCCCCCCGTGTCCTCATGTGGAGAATAAAGTGGTCAAAGACGGATGGATTTGCATGAATAACAAGTTGTATGTTGTGTATAGCAAACGTTCACATGTTAAAGTAAGACCATGGGTATGTTGGCACCGTCATAAAACCAGTGTCAGCGAAAGCTTGAACCACAACCATGGATACAGATGACTTCTTTTAAAAAGGGGGATTTCACAAAGCGGTGGTTGACATCATCGTGGATCGCCACTTATTGACTCAGACAGAGCATAAAGCACATTATAGCAATGGCACAATCACAAACAGTAAAGACAAAAGCTCAGTCATGGGGAGGCAGATTGATTTGATTTGCCTCTGCGAGAGTTAAAAATATTTCAACTTTTGCTAAACATGTAGAAGATGAATAAAGAGAAAAAATTAGTGGTGAGTAACGAGTTCACCGTTGGTAGCAAACAAGTCGATTAACAGAAATGAAAAAGTCCTTGCACTTATTCTCTTCTGGACTGAAGATAAATAAAGAACGATAAAAGATGATTTAGGGCCTGGTTTGCCTTGTGTCTAATATGTAACTAGTTCACCATGTCAATACAAACCAAGAGACAAGCCTGGGCATGTTATATGTTCCACAGATGACTCCACAGAACCCCCAGTGACCACAACTGTCTCTGTCTCGTATGAATTAATGAGGCATCACAGAGGCTCTAACTTTTATACAACTTAACCAACATGTGCTGTAAACTAGAAACTGAAGTCAGGAGTGAATGAATCAAATGTGAGTGTGTTGATGTCGACTGTGACACCCGACGTCTACTCAGTTCTTTAAGTCTTATATTCTAGGTGAGATTAGGTTTGTTACAATGAAGTATTGAAATCAAGCAAGACAAAATAAATCAGTCCAGATCAAGACTTCAGTCTTCCATGGTCAAGTCTCAAGTTCCTCCCTTTGTGAACTCCTTTCTGACCTAACTGTGTCCATCGACCGCTCGCACTATTGCAACATTGATGACCAGTCAAGGTCAAGATATGTTCTTTTTGCTCTTATGTCACGGCTGTCGTCGGTCAGGACACCTTTGGTCAGCGAATGCGTCACTGATAACCCGCGGTGCTCGCTTGGAAACACACTTGGCGACGCCATCGTTACAGGCACCTGCTTTTCAACGCTCCACCGGTCACAAATACATCCCTCATATGCCCCCGTGCATTATTAATCTGTTTTCCATACCTTGTTTGTGCAGCTCTTACGTAAATGCACCAAGTCAGTTTCAGTCCAGTCAAGGTCAGATGCCAAAAGAAGGGAGGGAGGGACTTTTATGGCACGTCTGGCATCACACACCAGCTTCCTTATATCATAATTGGATCCTCTACAAAAACATGTCACAGGATTACAAAGATTACATTTTTTTTAAGAGGATGCACCTCTGACTTAACTTGGACAGCGGACTTTGCTACCGTTGTTTAGTGCATTGGCATCGTGCGGTGCAAATGTGTGTGACTGACACAGTATCAGAACTTACTGGTTCATATCACTGTTAAGTAGCCAGAAAGGTAACTGGAGTGGGGGGATGTATCCACCTCAGTGGGTTCAATCTGTCTTCACAGGGCACACACAGAATATGTACATATCACAAACACGCAAACACACATAGAGTATCGGGTAACGGGCGCTGAATTATTAAGCAGCCGCCAAGAGCGCCACGTAGCAGCAACCAGATTCTTCCACAGTCTTTGCAGCACACCTGAATATTAATGACACACAGGCGCAGGGACAGAAGGAGCACGAGGACGACGACGTCTGTGAGAGATTTGAAAACAAGTTTTGCTGCAAACAAAAAACCTTGCATGATGAGAGAGTGTCACAACATGTGACTCTCTCTCATCATGGACAGGCTTCAGACTCAGGGCACCAGTGTGTGCAGATATGCAGTGTGCAGATATTCATAAGATACACAAAAATAGACATTGACAAAAACAAACAGAAACACAAAGCTGCACATACTGAAGGGGTACTGAACTAATTTGTTTGTATTTAAAAGCTGTGCACCATAGTTTTAAGAACTATCTAAAAAAACAAAGAAGCTCAGCGTAACAGTCGAGTTGTGACTTTGTTTTTACTTTGACTTTTTGTTGGTACAAAATGTTGAAAACAATAAATACAAATATAACCACACTGTAAATCAATGTGCTTCCTGCATTTCACATTGCAGTGGGTGGTGCAGACAAAATGGTTCAAATGTTAAATGTCATATTACTTGAACTGAGGAGTTGAATCAGAGTTTACACTTTTCTTTGGCACTGCATACTGTGTGGTGTCTTGTCTCCACGTGACTGGAACAGTAAACATTGGGAATGATAGGTTTAGAACCATATTGTCACTGCTTTTGCACATGTTGTGCACACTCCTCTAAGTATTGTAGCTGCACTACTTATAATTTGCCTCTTCTGTTCACCTCTTTTTTCATATAAGCCGGCGTTCATGAAATGGCTGCTACACTAACTTCTCTCTAACTCCTCCTCCTCCCCTTGTGAGATCGGTGCTCCTCTACTGTCTCTGTGTCAGTAGTCCATACTGTGTAACTGGCTCTTTTTGTCACCTTTCCCCTGCAGAGCTGCAGGTAACAGTGGCAGGTTCAGATCTGCCACCCGACGCTGGAGCGATGACCGTAACTGAACTGAGTTCCTCTTTGCTCCACTCATCACTCCTCCCCCTGTCACTCTCTCTCCTCCAGCTCCTCCTCCTGCTGTTGGCAGGTCTCTCCTCTTCCCTCTCTCCTGCTTGAGGCTCTTGATGACCAAAGTATGTTGTCTCTGCGAGGGGAAGGCGGGAGGTTTAGACCCATTGACCAGGAGTCCAGGGGGCCCAGGTCGGGTCAACCCCACCCACGTCATCTTCCTGCCTCTTCTGTCTTTATGCCCCACATTGCGTAGGCGTGGCAGTGGGGTAGTGGGTGACGTTTGGGTCGTTTCCATGGAACCCGTTTGATCTCTGTCTGAGGAGTGGGAGGTGCGCGTGTCGGCCTCCAGCAGCATCCTGGGAGAGATGCCGTTCTTCTCCGAGGAGTAGAACGTCTGCAGCTTCTCCAGTCGCTCGTCGATGCTCAGGTGGTGCGAGTGGTCGTCCTGGTGGCGGTTGTCATGGAAACAATCTGACCCGGGGTCTGCTGCCCCGTCAGACTGAGTAGTCCTGAGCGGGAGTGTGTGTTGCATCGGTCTCATGGGGCTGTTGCCTCTGATTGGCTCAACTGGAAGGGGGACATGGCAAGGGGCGGAGTCACAGAGTTGAGACGTAGAGCTTTTAGGTGGAGAAAGATGGACGAGTTCCCTGTCTCTAAACACAGACACTGAAAAAATAACGGTTGAATGTGTCACATATTGTAGTGTGAGTGTGTCGCTTTGTTTTTGCACACTAAATCTTTACCTTCTGGAAACAGAGTCTCTCTGGTGTCCAACGTCACGGCGATCTCGTCATCAGTAGCCCCTCCCACTGCTGACAGAGGGGCAGGGGAGGGCGATCGGAGGCAAGGGGGCATCGGGGGGGAGGCACAGTGAGGTAGCTGAGGCAGAGAAGGAGAAGGGGGACGGTTCTCATCGTCCTCTCTGTTGTCCTTTCTGTGAAAGTCCTCAGTCCTCCTCCTGTTGCTCTGACAGTCAGTTGCCTGCTGAGCCCTCAGAGGTCGACTGGGCTGCTTAGAGCTTTTTTCACTTGTCGGTTCAATCTGAGAAAGCAATGATTGATATATATATATATCATACATATATATATATATATATATATATATATTTATATATATATATATATATGTATATATATGTATATATATGTATACATTTATTTTATTTATTTATTCATTCATTTATTTATTTATTTATTTAATAAACTAGAAATTTTGATCTAAACAGACTAAAGACAGTGACAGTGGTAGATATTTGATGATAACAGACAAATCAAGGCTGTGTCAATAAACTCCTGAATCAAATGATTTCTTCCTTGGGCCATAACCATAAACTGAACATAAATGGATGCAGCTCATGGTCTCAATCGCCAAAAAAGCACCACACCCGAGTGGACACAAGTGTAATTGACGGCTAATATTGTCCAGCAGATGCCTGGTTGCAGTTGCAGGTGAAATCTGTGAATTTTGCAGTTCCAAAAACCTGGTCATGGCGCCATGAAACGTGCAAACACAAGACTGCATACGTTTACAATATCACATCTATCACTCTTTACCATTTAAATACTTTGCCACTGATGATGGCAGCGTTACCTGTTGCTGATTCTTTGATTCAGTGTTGCTCTTCTCTCTCCATGTATTCTTACTGGGAAGACTCCAATCATTGCTTTCCAGTTTCTGCCAAATTAATCATTATTAGCTGCTCAATAATTCTTTTAGGTCGCATTATACTGACGTGTGCATGTGTACACGTGTGAAAATAAAGTGTGAACCTTGCTGGCCTTGGCTCCTCTCTGGCTCCTGTTGAGTTTGTTGAGCAGCAGGTGATAGGAGGCCATGATGGCAGAGGGTCGGTTGCTGGTGAGCATGTGAATGACTTCAGAGAGAGAGAAGCCCAGTGTCTCCGTCATGTACGACAACACAGACGAGTTGAGCTCCTCCGCGCACAATCTGGGAAATAACAATGACAGAGAGGGAGGTAAAAAAACCATGACAATGAGTACGTGTGATAATGGGTTGTTCAGCATCTGTGGGTGTGAAATGACTGGTAACTAAAGGATTTTCAGGGCTGGAACAGCTCAGCTCTTATTTCATTCATGTGGATTTCAGAGTTTCACATTATTGCTGGGAGCCACACATGATTGCATTTCCACTCTGCATAAAGTGATAAAAGTCTTTTAGTCATGCTATAATGTCGAGTTGTAACCCATCTGACCACCGAATTGCTCATTTTCTTAGAAAACATGCAGGGATTTTCCTCCGCTCCGTTTTTTGCCCAGATTGTAACGTTTGTCGCAGAATTACCCCCGAGGCGTCGCTGTGTCTGATGGCACAAGGGGCTGCAAAGAGTGTTTTTTTAATTTATTAAAAAGCAAGTGAGAATCTTTACATGTTTTTGCAGCACATATACCAGAATGTAACGTGACACACCACAACTTAAAGCCAATTTAGACAATATATTACAGATCCTTTTACATTCTTTAGAATATAGGATTAAAAGTACAAGTGGTTACAGTATATTGCTGTAGCGTTTGCAGATGTCGTGTTACAGAACGTTCACCACAGAAAAAGCTCTACCTGTTTTTATAGGCGAGTGTGTGCAGTGGTTTCTTTGCATGTCCTTCGTTGATCCATCGTTCCTCCATCGCAGCTCTGACACTGGGTCTCTTTGCAGGATCTGGCTCCAGGAGAGACAACACAAATGCCACAGCACCTGCAACGGCAGCACAGATAAATCAGGGTATTATCATCCAACGATAGAGTAGTCATGTTAGATACACTTTCCAAATGATCAGATTTTTTAATTCTGTAATTTCTGCATTTGGTTTGGTGTAAATGTCTTTAATAGACGTACAAGCAGATACAATAAACTATATTCCCTTTCCAGTAAATTACATTTGGCATGTTCTAAATCTCTCAAGCACTTATGACTGATTAAGTAATACAGTAATGAAATAAATAAATTAAAGGCAGAAATGAATATAAAAGAATGACAAACTCTCTGCCCAAAAAAGACTTAAGCTCATTCATAGTCTGACTTTCCTGGAACACCTTTACAGCTACATTTAAAAAATAATAATTTATCAATACACAATTAAAATGTGGCAACATATAATATCCATATAATTATACATAGGATCAAATGACTATGTCAAATAGTTTATCTGGTTGTCAGCTTTGTAGTTTTTATTAACCACTCTGAAAATCCACTGTCATCGCTCTGTTTTTGTCTGCACAAAAACCAAAAACCCAACACCAGTGAGCACTTGAACAAGGTTAGTGATTATCTGGTGAACACGACGGAACATTTAGCAGCTAAACAGCCACATTCTGTATTTTCGTCTTTGAGAGCTGCCGGAGTGGAGACTGTCCTCCGGCCTCACCACCAACCACAAGACCAATGCTTAACATTCAACTTGATTTGCCTACACGAGCATCAGTCACGACCACACAGTCACAGATGGTTTTCTACATGCAACAACAAGCGAATGCCGGGCAATAACAAACACATTTGCTTGGTAGGGTTTTTGGTAAATGAGCTGTAATTCAAAAAGGCCTCATATTCACACTCACACAGATACAAGTCTTGTTTTCTGGAACAGTGTTGTGCTGAAGAGCGTTTAAAAGGGAGGTGAAAAGAGAAACACCGTTCATTTGAATGTCTCAGGTGCTCGTCTGTCTCTGTGTTGTCACCGTTTCAGAGCATCAGAGTGATACTGGTTTTCCCCTCAGTAACGGGAGCTGTGTTTGTTTGCGGTGACATGGCGCCACGACAGAAGCCATGGAGAGAGAAACAGACACACTAAGGCACTAAGTGGGTTTATTGGTACCGAATAAGTGGAAGAAATAAGTCAAACTTGTTCTTTTGTCTCAGCTCAAGTCTGCGGTCTGCAAAAAGATCCTGCGAGTCCTACGTGATGTTTGCTGGAATTATTTCTAAAACGGGCACAAAAGCTCCTTCAGGATTATTCAGGCTGTGACATCCACTTTAGATTTAACTTACCCAAGAGCTGACCTGGAACCAAGGAAAACTTTTGCAAATGGAAAATATTAAATCATTATAGGAGAGGAATCGTATAGTATGCATGTTGACATTTTATGGTTGACTTTTTTCTGTTGGCCATCATATTTTGGATCTTGACAGTCAACCACTACAGCGTGTGCAGTTGTTCTCTCCATATCACCTCGAAGACTAATGAAACTCGATCCAACTCCAGCACCAGTGGCGGTAACTGACTCACTGGGCATTTTGTGGACAAATGTGGACTTACCTTTGCTGATGTCACTGGGGATGCTGCCGATCTCTCCGTTGACCATTTTCTGGTGGAGCTGTTTGATGTTGAACGGCTCGACGGTAAAGGGCAACGTTCCTGTCAGCATGGCGAACATGCTCACACCTCTGTGTGAACGGACACAAACACTTTAGCATTATCCAAACTTTATCCAGTGTCCTCTCTAAGCTAGGATGAAAGCGAGACATTATCACTTACATGGACCAGACGTCCACTTTGGGTCCATACTTCCTGTGAGCGAGCAGCTCGGGGGCTGCGTAGGCCGGACTTCCACACTGAGTGCTGAGAAGATCCAGAGACAACGACTCTGCCTTCAGAGTGTTGCTCAGGCCAAAGTCTGCATGAAACATCATCAATGGATTCTCATCACTGCACATTTATAGAAGATATAGTTAAAGATATGAGTAGTTCTGCCTGGAGCAATACACTCAGTATAAAAGTCAACATACCGACAATCTTTATGTTATTATGCTCATCCAGTAGGAAGTTTTCAATCTTCAGATCTCTGCAGGAGAAGGAAAAGACAGATATTTGGTCGATTAAAGTGCAGATCATTCTACTGTTTACATTTTGTTGAAAACCTATGCTTTTGAGGTTGTTTAGAGGCCAAACATTCGAATCAATGATGAAAAACTACTATCCACCACACTGCCTGCAGCTAAATCCATATTAAGTACAGCCTGTCACCAATGCTCCTTTCATCTGCCTTCATCTAACCAGCAGATATTCAAGCTCCAAGAAACTGAGAGACAACCCAAGACAAAGTTCAAAGAAAGTCGGGTCAAGAAAGAGCGAGAGCAGACTTTGTCACGAAGGAAAGAAAAAATCATGAAATCATGTGGTAAACCTGCTGCACGTGGGTGGCAGGAGGTGCGTTAGAGTGCAAATTTTCCAGTTTGATCATTTATACGTGTTGTAGTGTGTGTGTGTGTGTGTGTGTGTGAGAGAGGTTGAGAGCGACATCGTTGAGGGACTTCATTAGAGAGGAAGTCCATGATGTTGTGATGATGTGTGAATCATGGCACTGGTGCAAGAGGGTGAGGTCATTGCCTGGTAATCACATCCCCTCCTTCAGAGGAGCCAGAGTCTTAAACCAAAGCCCAGAGCTGTGTATGATGTGTGAGGTTACAGCACAAGTGTATATGTATGTGGACGTGTGAGCGCGGGGGTCTCTAACACCTACACATAGTAAAAACGAATAAAATGACCACTAGAATAATACACTGCACTGTGCCAGGCATGGCCTCTCTCGTCACATTTCCTCCGCTGTTAAACTATTAATGCCCTGCAAAGTACCGTCTACGCTGTGTTCTCATGCGTGAGTTTATATTTGTATCTTCAAGATGTAACAGCTACTGTTTGAGCTTTAGATGGACTTTTAATTAGACGCTTTTTTGTGTTTTTAATGTCGGTTCTGCTAAATCTCCAGCAGGGCCAATCTCAAGATCACATGCTCCTGATTGATTGTCCAGAAACCTACTGGTTAAAACTGCACAACCACATCTTAATATGAAATAGTTTAACAGGAAGGATTTCCAGTTAACATATGTCATATATATATATATATATACAGTATATACATATATATATATATATATATATATATATATATATATATACATACACATATATAGATACATATATATATATATACATATACACATATATATATGTATATGTATATATACAATCAATCATCTTCATACAAAATACACAGAAATATGGAAAGCTAAATGTAAAGACTCAAAATGTTGTTACGAAGTTCTTCACCAGTTCTTAAATAAAAATAAAAAGTCTGCCACAGACTGAATGTGCTAAAGGTTTCACCTTGTGACTTCCCTCTTGTGTGCTTGAATTGCATGTTGAACCACGACTGGCTTCCAATCTAGTTGTGAAAGAAAATCCAGCAGGAATCTTAAAATCTGATGGTGAAACTTTTTCCTTTACGGCGGATCGTTGTCAAAACTTGGCGCATGCACGCGCTACATTATTCTGCGTAGCGACAGAATCACTTCCAGCTAAATTCCCAGTCATTTCCAAACCTTTTTGTCGAGGTGAGGGGACACAGAAAAACGCTATTACTCATTTTTCCGAGCTATGATATCTAAAAACAACTTACCTCAGTTTTAACTTGACGTCCAAATACTTACGTCTGCAAATCACCTATATCAGTTTATATAGCACAATAGACGTTTGCTTCAAAGGTAACATTTGTATTATTAATTATAATAGAAAGACACAAGGTTACGTCATCTGAGAAGTTGTCTTTGGCATTATATTTGGTTGAATGAGAAATACAGATTATTATGGAGACTTGAAAATTAAATTCAGTAATTCATCAATTCGAGGATCATTAGTGTGTAAATAATGTCTTTTGAGGGTCCTCACAACTTTGAAGCAGTTTTCTGAGGGTTCAGGTTAGAACAAGGTGAGACTTGGGTTTGTATTAGGGTTAGGTTAAGGATTAGAGTTAGGCATTGAGGGTATGATGGTTACAATTAGGGTAAGGGGACCAAAATGATGGCAGAATACTTGAGGAACTGGTTAAGTTTAAGGATAAGCTTTGATTTCAGGTAAGGTTATGATCAGGGTTAGGCATTACCTGGTTATGGTTAGAGTTATGCATGTGTGTGCGTGTGTGTGTGTGTGGTCAGTCTCACCTGTGCACAATGCCATGTTTGTGCAGGTGCTCCACTGCAGAAAGGATCTGTCGGGTGTAGCGCCGCACCTCCCTCTCCTCCAGCCTCCTCCTCTCACAGATCCTGTCCATCAGGTCTCCTCCTGCACAGAGCTCCATGGCCATGTAGTAGCTGTTCTCTGTCTCCAGAGTCTGACACAGACATTCACATTGTAATTATGATTAAAACGCACTATGAATAAACTCAAAGAAGAAGACTTTATTGGGACTGCATATGAATTGATGATGTTTTTAACTTCTCATTAATTGGTTTATATCAATATTTTTTTACCTCGAACAGGACGACAATGTGAGGATGTCGGACCATCTGATGAATACGAGGTTCTCTCTTCATGTTCTTCAGTACGTACGAGTCCTGACGTGCTTTCTTCTTGTCGATCACCTTTATGGCAACCTAAAGCAACAAACACATGTACATGTACATGCACTGTAAAATAAAGTTGTTGTTTTTTGTAGTTTTTACATTGATTTATCACAAGATTTACACTCGCACACTTTTTAGATAAACACATTTGGTTATTAACCAGCCAATAGAGCAAGATGTCAGTGATGAACCTGAGTCCACAGCTCTTTACTAATGAGCAATGTTTTCATTGCTTTCATCAAGGACACCACTGCAGTTGCCAATGAATTATTGCTCAGTCATTTTCTCCACCAACATATAGTTTGACCTCATTTGGAGATCATTCAGTTATAAACCCTTAGGTTTAACTCCTATCATTCATCAGCTGTGGTGTAAATTATAAATGTTAAATCCTCCAACGGACAAAATTAGAATTCCTCACAGCATCCTCACAGTAAGTCATCTTTTGTTTTTCTCTAAGTTGCAAATATTCTGTTTTTATGTTCTTTTGTATTTTACCACAAGATAATAACAATGATTAATAGATAAAGTAATTGGTCTGCACAGGAAAAAGAATCCCTGAACGTGTTAGCTCATACAGATGACTGTTGTTTGTCTTAGGTCATGTATCAAGTAAACAGTGTGGTGTGAATGACAGCACATTGGTGATAGATTCTAAACAGGCCAGTTTAATTCCATTTTACATTCCATTAATACTGTGTACCAAATATGTCACTTGATTACATATTCATTTTTTTATCCCGCGTGTGTATACATGAATTTGTTGCCTCTTTTAGGACCTTTTCTGGCATGAACACTGACCATGTCAGAACCAGTAGTCCACATTGAGACCAAAACCTGGTCCGAATGAGGCAAAACATCATTTCCGACTGATGTGAATTGTGGTTAGGTTGAGCCGAATAGCTGCACAAACGTGTGTGTGTGTGTGTGTGTGTAGATGTGACCTCCACAGGTCTTGTATCTACAGAGGGTAATGAGGGTTAAGGTGGGCAAACACAGCTAGGAGATGAGTTTGGTCACTGTCATGGCAACCAGGTCAGGTAAACATGAGCCAGGGTCAGGGATGAAAAGAAAGTTACACATAAAGGAATGCACATGCTCACACACACACACACTCACACACTGCTATTCTTCTTCGAACATGCATTGACTTCCATTCATTTGGACAGCCTAAACAAAGCGTTATCACTAACGTTAACCATAACCAGTTAATGCCTAACCCTAACCTTAACCTAACCACAATTCAAATCTTGGCCTGAAACATAACCAGCTCCACATATCTGAGGTCCTGCCGCATTAGAACCAAGTTTTGGTCTCCATAAGGGCTTCTGACAAGATCAGTGTTTATGTCATAAAAGTTCCTTGAGAGGTAACAAATACAAGCTTACATAATGCAACACAACACACATACACACAGATTCAACGGCATCGGTTCAGGGCAACAGTGTGTTTACTACCTCAATGTGTTCTATTTGCCTCATACACAGTACATGACATAAATCATACTGAAACTAAAATTTTCTTGGATAATGTTATAGTTTTTAAAGCAGTAAACATCCCCCCTCATCAAAAATACAGGTGGTTCCGATGAAGACTACAAGAATAATAACAGTCTTCCACAAATAATTATCATTTACATGTGCTGCCATGTAATCATGTGAGAGCTCTACATATGCACTGTGCCAACCCTCCAGCTCGAGCCAAACCACGTCTCCTGGCTCTAATTCTCAGATTAAAGAGCAGGCACCGACCTTTTCCCCCGTGCCAATGTGCAGCCCCTCCATCACTTTGGCAAATGAGCCCTTGTTGATCATTTTCCCCACCAGGTAGGATCCCACACGTTTGGAGTGTGGGAAGCTCCGCAGCAGCTCCCTGGGAACCTTCAGCGAGGGAAGAGTTGGCCTCTCCCGCTCCAGCATCGAGTTGTCCCACTGGGACACGCTGTCCCCCTCACCGTCCGCCACCATGTCCTCTGGACTGGGCTTCACTACAGCAGCTGGCATCCCCAACAGTGCCTGGGCCCCATGTGGCTGCCGCTTACACTCACAATCAAATCCAAAACCAGGACTGACCTTGTAGAGCACACATACTATCACACACAGATGTACATAAACATATCCAACGGTTTGTTTGAGTTCAAATGTTGCTAAAAATACAGCAGATCCAAATCCCCCTTTGGAAGCAAACGAGAGCCTTTGGCAACAGATTTGTGTTCCTTCCACTCTCAGATAAATAAATCCATTACTGCAGACAGTTGATAGATGACTCCTCTTTTCTTCTTGGTTTATTTTACCTTCTGACAAGTGCAGGTGCGAGGCAAGTGTCTCCCTTTGGATTCCAACTATGCAGTATTTGACTGGTCTCTCTCTCTCTCTCCTTCCTTCCTTCTCTCACTCCGTCTCTGTCTGCTGGGTAGTGGATGATTAACCGTCCTGTTCTTAGGTCAGCTCCAGTGATGAGGACGACATTCTACACCGTAATTACCCCCACTGCACACACTCGGGTTCACACAGTTATACAGTAACCACTCAAACGTTCTCACTTTATTAACTTGGCTTCCCTTTAGAAAACTTTGTTTCTTTCAGTTTTATTCTCTAAATGGAAGTAAAGTGTTCCTTTTTCCTCCGTTTTCTTTAGTGTCTGGTTGGTTCTAATGACACATGAGAATAAGTGTCACAACCTTCATTCACCTACATCATCACTTGTGTATATACAGTATATACAGTCAGTTTCACACAGTGTTTACATTCATCATTTTATTGTGAGTAGTAAATGTCCTTGTAAAACTACGATGTTTTTACACTTTGGTTTAAACCAACATTGGTGCTGGATATTATAACATTTGGACTGAACTATGGCAGCTTCCAGTCTTTATGAGTGCCTTAAAATAATAATTCTTGTTCAAGGGTACATTTATTGGCACAAATGATACCAAAAATAAAATGTATCAGCACATTCCTAAAGCCTTTATCAAAATTGTTATTTTATTTTGGTAAAACATGAAAGATTAATTTGAATCAGGTTCTTATGCAACTGTCTGTACAAAATATTGAACTGGATTCATTGGATTAATGGGGTGAGAATGCACTGCAAAAACTTCCCCCATTTACAACTACGAACTTCATTATTGACCCCTTCAAGGTAATTATCCTTTGTCAGGGTCAGAGGTCAGACGTCAGGGTCAAGAACAGATGAGCAGGTCTGCAGCATGGTGGAGAGTCAGTGTCTCCGTTAACAAACGCTCAGCAGGGCAGACCGTTGCCAGCTTCATACCCTGAGAGCCACAATTATGGTTTTCACATTTTTACTTTAAATAATGCGTTTACACTGTAACACTCATCATTTCAAAGTAAAAAAAAAAAAACAAAGTGAAGATGGAGTGATATTGACTCAGGGATATAATACTGGCAGCAGGTACTGGAGCCACAGCAGCATGTGTTATGGCAGTGGTGACCAATGGAAAACAGAAGTGAGGTTTTGTACTGACGAGCGATGGCGAGCAATGAAGTGTGTCTGCTTTCCTGCTACTGTAAAGTGCGCAAGTGTGCGTGTGTGTGTGTACATCAGGGTCAGATTGCAAGTGTGTTTGTGCTCAATTCGTCCTCACTCAGTTGATGAAAGGAGGGATAGAGCCCGAGATCCGTCATGTAACTCAATAGGCACTCACACACACACACACACACACACACACACACACACACACACTCACTCAAACGTTACACAACCTTAAACTGAGCAACAGCAGTGGCCAAGTGAGGCTTCTTATGTTTTCATGTTTTCTTGTAACCATGCTGATTTTGTGTAATTTGACTGAGCATTCACAGAAAAGACATTTGCAGCAGCCATGACAGAGTATTTCCTCCACTTATAGCTCATTTCCACCAAAAAAAAAAGATTAAAAAAAAAAAAAATCATCTTTCATTCCCAACATGCAGTATTTTTTTTTAAATCAGATTAGGCTCTGACAAATAATTTCTTCTTTGTCTGCTTCATTTTTGGCAGCTATACAATTTCCTGCATCATTTATGGTGCAACACTAAAACATGCATTCATCTTCTATCCGTTAGCATAGCAATTAGTGATGAATGAGTTTTAGAGAACCTTACTTTTTACAACTTGGGACAGTGCTCAATGTTTTATGAGCAACTTAACTCACCAAAGTAAATACTAACAACTGTAGCATTTCCACTGACTGTCTTGTTATTGATTTCTTCTTCCTTTAACTTGTTAAGTTCCGGTGCATTTGCGACCATCAGGTTGGAGTAACGGGAATTTTGTAACGTGGGTTGACCAGGGTTAAGAAATCTTTTAAAAAAATATTCATGGTACGCAAACAGCAATATCAATCAACTCAGGTCCAAACTAGAACAAATCCATTCCTTACACTGCTTCAACACTTTTTCTGGTATATTCTGAAACATAATATCTACAATTTGTGGTTTCACATCAGTAGAACCCAAAACACTGTAAAAACACTGGCAAACCCCCTCTAAGAAAACTATTACTTTTCCTAAACATGTCACATATCACATCTTAATCACTCTTGTGTAGCCTTCAGTTCGTAACAAGACAATGGTGTGTGAGTGTGTGTGTGTGTGTGTGTGGAAGGAGGTGTTTAACACACCCTCCCTAATGCCAGAGGGAGAGTCTGAAGCTGCATCTGGACAGATGTTATGAAAGAGCGGAGGAAAGTGTGACTCCTGTAACGCTGTGATCACAGGAAGTGAGTGAAAAACAAACACAGGGTGAGGGCGAGAGACAGAGAGAAAGAGAGTTGCATAACTGAACTAGTGTGAAATAAAATGACCTTATGCTTTTTATGAATATGCAGCACTGCCATGTTTAAATGTTTTGCAGTCCTTTCTCTGTGTGTGTGTGTGTGTGCGCCTCCTTCCACGGTTCACAAAAGGTCATTCTCGCTGCCAAAAACCACAGTCTATTTGTGTGTGTTTATGCACACACACTTATTGTGAGGTGAGTATGTTTTTGAGATTACACATCTTTGCATCTACACATGTGAGCTTACGATGTGTGTGTGTGTGTGTGTGTCGTGTCGCGTTGCGTTGGTGCAGTGGAATGCTGGCTCGCCTGTAGGACTTGGCGAGCTTCTCGGCGGTCACATTAAATGAGAAGAGAAACCCCCTTCTGCTTCCTGCCGGTAATAAATGGATCCCCAGCAACCATTAAGGCATATTTTAACACCAAATAACTCCTCAAAACCACACTAGAACAGACACTCAGTTGAACCCTCCCTGTTCTACCATCTCTCACTCTTTCTCCTGATCTATTTATTTTTGATTCTCCCTTTTATACAAACTCTTCAAACAAATAATAGCTTATACACAGTGTCGGCTGCTGAGTGTTTAATGGTAGTCATAACTCTTGACAGTCTCAGTAAATGAGCAGCTTTCAACCTGTAGCATGTAAGTTACATGATGTTCTTGTCTGTCTACAAACTATGGGCAGACTGCTTTAAATACAGACTGTGTTTGAGTCAGAAACAGAAAGAAAAGACGCTTTGAACCTCTCATTTACATTTAGAGTGAATATTACATGTGAACAACACGGCCAACTAGGAAGTGCTCACAGAGCATAACTTATTAAACCCCCAGTGTTAAAGGAAAAAAACATAATCCCCCCTTAATCAGATCCCTCCCAAAATCTTTCTTGAGTCCGACAGAAAATTTCATGGAAATCGGTTCAGTAGTTTTTGAGTAATCCAGGAAAACAACCTGATGTAATCCTCTCAGTGCAGGTGATTAGAAATTATTGTGGGATTATGCAGTAGATATTTACAATATGGATAAATACAGATTAGCCTTCCAGTAAACAGAAGGTTCCTGATTTTTATGAGATGCAAAGCACTTTGTGTGATTGATAGAAACTATAAACTATAAATATTCTTCTTCTTTTTGCATCACCGTTGAGGGTTGGCCACAGCGGATCATCAGATTTATCATATTATTTTATGATCCTATTAACATATCATGATATGACTTTTGAACATTTATTACTGTAGACAGTTTTTTAGATAAACTGCCTCGCTATTAGACCGATCACAGTAAAAGTTAAACTCAGAACAGACATTTTGTTAAACTATGATGTGCTCTTTAAATTATTCACATTGGTAAAACTTTAACTTGTATACACTTATATAAAATTGTTGATGTAATTTTCAAATGACTCTTGTGTTCATGTAGTTTTGACGTCTACTGTATATCCAGAATTGATGCTATGACTACGTTGAAAAACTGTAACTTTACATGGCTGAAAAACAGTGAGCTGGTGTCAAAGCTACAGCCTTCCAACTACAGTCTTATAAGGTTTTATAAATTGGCCTGATATGATTTTTAGGCTGAGTAAACACTGGTGTTTACTGGTGTCCACTTGTGTTCAGGTTTCCAGTGCTGTTGTCCCTGTCTGCCCTCCAGTGGACATAACAGACTGATGCAAGGACACTGCTTTTAAATAAACAGCTCAATTACAATAAATGAAGAAACATCGCAGCATCATGTGATCTCTTTTTCTCTGTGTGTCATTTATCCACAGCAAAATTAACTTTAAGCGCTTAAATATATTCACTCGTTTGTAGATCACCAGTGCAGCAAACAGCGATGACTGTGTATGTGAATGTGTGGAGCACAAAGAGGTAGAAGACGAGTGTGTGTGTGTGAGCGTAACTCATGTGTATTTCATGATGTAATGATGTAACTGAATTGTCTTTCCTGTGATGATGTCATTATCTGCTTCAGTGGACAGGTGAGGGGCCGGCCGATTGTCAGTCACCGCTGACTTCACCCGTGGCCGCCGCCTTCTTAATTGTCATGTCATCATCTGTCAGTGTCACTTCCCAGTGTCTTCATCAGTCAGTGCAGTGTAGTGTAGCATGCTGCTTAGCGTGTCATCATTCGGCGCCTGCATGACGCTGTGGTTTACTTTAAACCTCCCACGGTGATGCTGATTAGACGCAGTTCATGGTTTCTAAACAGACAAACACCGACTAGCGCTCTGTCTTTGCGTTAAAGCTGCGCGTCTTCCACATCATATACTGTGAACGCAGCCTAAGGACCATAATATTGCTGCCCACAGAATCATTTCTGTGATATCAGGTTGCTTCTGCACTGACTGGAGCCAGAAATGGTGCAGAGTTACCTCTCCAAACAGGCAGGGGAAGTGCATTTTGTGAAAAGTGCATGTGCCAAGAAAAACTGAAATGAAGAGAGGGCAAAAAAGTTAAATAACACTGGTAGTGGCGCTTTGATTTGAGGCTGCCTCGAATTCTTAACTCAACAACGTGCAGATATTTAAATGTTAAAGCATCAGATTAACCTATCCGCAGCATGACACTTCCAATATTTCAAATGCAGAAGGGGTACAAGTGAAGAGACTGATGCATTTGATATTTTCTGGGACTGAAAAGTTTGATTTGCACCCCAAATCTTAACACAAGTAATGACAAACTCTCCACCTCGTCTAACACTGTAGGTGTTGATTTCTTGAGTAGTTGCCTGAAGGCTCACTGCACACAGAGCACTGTAATTTAAACACACACACACACACACGTATGCATGGACACACACATAAAAATACATATCCATAAAAACGTCTCTCCCAGAGCCTCAGTCCATCACAATCTGCTATTCCCACACAATCCTGACCAAGCCTGAAATGGGAGTTTGTGTCACGGGTGGTTTAGAGGTTTTCTTCTGTCAACATAACACTGATGGGAGAGAGACAAAGAGAAAGTAAGAGAGAGAGAGAAGTCTGAGAAAAATACAGAAACAAAGGGATGAAAAAAGACCCCACCCATTTGAGCCGAGAGGCCAAAAAAAATGAGTGCTACAGCAGCAGAAAGTGCACTCCCACTGTCACTAATGTGGACCGTGTGTGTCTGTGCCTGAGCACATGTGTACAGATGTGCACTTACGCTCGGCTGTGCTCTCCTGTGGTGTGTGTGTGTGTGTGTGTGTGTGTATGTGCGTGTGTGTGTGCGTGCGTGTGTGCGCTTGAACTGCCTGCTGCGCCGCTGCCAAATTGAAATGTGAAAGAAACGTGTTGGAAGGTGATGACAAGAGTGAAGTGAACCAGTCGTTTCCTGAAGGCCCTGGCCAGATGTGTGGCACACAGAGCCTCAGAAATGTGCTGCACATTTCTCTTTAATAACCAGGATATTTAACCAGGGGAGGCGGGAATATGTGGGGCAGTAACTCTGGGTGTGCTTACCTGTGTGCATGTGCGATACATCTTTATGTTTGCCGGGGAAACATATGTGAATGTATGTGTGTGTGTGTGTGTGTGTGTGTGGGGGTGGTGGCCTGGATGTGCCGTTTATGACTTTAATCGGGGTTTTTGAGACTGTGGTGTTGAGGAAAGTGAAGGAAGCACAGGAGGAGTAAGACGACAGAGAGAAAGAAGTCTGACACACTGATGGCCACACCTCCCGTCACCACTCAGGACACACAAACACACACATATGGCACACACACTGGGTCTTTTCCATACTGTACTCAACTACTGACCACAATGCCTGCCACTTCCTCCAGAAGCTAACCCTGGCGCCTAGAATGACAAAGAAAATATTCAGCTCTATAACGTCTGATGTCTTAATATTTCCAACCTTTCTCTCCTCATATATGCATGATTCATGGATCATAATTTAAAAATAAAATCAGATCCTTTTCCACCGGTTCTCCTGCCAGTTAAACGGAGCATTTTCAGGAGTCAGTGCAACGGGAAATAATGCAGAGGTGTTGCAGAGTTTGCTGCCGTACACTGGTCTTGTTGTACGTGGTGAAGCAAAGAGCCATATTTCTGCTAACCTGAGCCAATGCTTCAGCCAAAAAATGGTCCACATCCACTGGCAACGACGGTACACATAGATCAAAAACAACAGTAAAACTGATTTGAAGGCTGTAGTTGATGTTTTATATGCATTGACTTGGTCAAGCCATGAAAACAAAAAATGTAAGGTTCGAGTGACATTACTGATGGTTCAGGAAAGAGTTTTAATGTTGTCACATGAGGTGTTTTGGTCACTCCGGCCTCTGGAATATGACTTGGCTTCAATAACTTGCGTTGTCATCATGTGTCTGTCTTTGAATGTACCATTTTCTAACCCGTTCCATCACCTGAATCAGCGGTGGAATAGGACATAGTGTGTGTAGTAGTAGAAGTGGTGCACTTTGTTTTCGGCAGAAAAAAGGCTGTTATTTACATAAAAGGTGTTGGACTAGCACACGTTTAACTGCCTTGGTGTGTAATATGAGAGCGTTTAGCTGTGTGTGTGTGTGTGTGAACATAATCGCCCATGATATACAACGTTTTGGCCATTTCTTAATAGCAGCGTTTTAAGAACGGCCGTTAATGCAGCTTGTAAAATATTCCCAACACCACGCCAAACACTTCAATTTCACCTCCCTCCTTCTCCCGCGCTCTCTCCACTTCGCTAAAACCTCTCTTTCCTTCACCTCATTTGTGCGGGGAATTTATTTTAACTCGTTAAAAACAATTCTCTGAATATTCCCAGCTGAGCGACCAGGCTTCCGTATTTTTCACCCCCTCCCTCATTCTTCCTCTCCGTTCACTCTTTCTGGCTTTGTTTTTTCCTCCCTTCCCTTAAACTAACCTGTATAATGTTGTCAGAAGTGCTCGAGAATGAAGTGCTAAGTGTTGGTTTTTATGGGGAGGAAACAGACTGGAACAGCGGGTGTGTGTTTTCTGATGCCTACTAGAAAGGCACACACACATACTGTATATACACATGGACTCACACACACACTTAGAAAACTTTAGAGTGACTACGTTATAAATTACAACCTGTTCACTGATGAGACAGCCCTGAAGCTTTTGCTTATAGTCGATCATTAGCAGTTGTGAGTGTGTCACAGTTGTGTGTGGTAGTGTGTCCTTGTGTGTGTGTGTTTTTCTTTAGGGTTGACTGTGTCATTAAGGCACCTTGGTGAAAATCTGTTCTCAATTGTTGTGGTGATTTCTGCTGTTTTAATTTGGACAGTAAAGCCGCTGCCAGCTCTCCCCGCCGCGATGCCGTGACCACTTTGCAATGTTAACACAATTCCCATGCACTCGAACAACACGCACACACACACATTTTTATGTATCATATCCATAAAAGCTCTGCTCAGAATTTATTTTCCAAAGCGGGAATGTGTCACAAGTGAGGAGTCTTTGTTTAAAGGGTGAGAATAATGTGCAGAAAACGACTCAAACTTGTATTTCAAAGCATTTCAAAGAGCTTCTCTAACATGGCTTCCTTAAACTGCACGTTTTAGATAAATATTAATATTTTGTATGGATAAATACTAGTCGATTAGTTCATGTGAGCACAAGAGCAATTTAAATAAATCACCAGAGTCTAGGGTAAGCCAGAGCTAAAATTGAAGCTTGGTATTTTCTCATGTTTCTGAGCTGAACTTAGAAAAACAGAATGTGAAAGAAGTTGATTCTGGAGTCGAAGACACCTGGAAACAAGAGCGTTTCGATATAACTCAACTTATAACGCAACTTAAAGCCTATAAATCAAATCAGAGGGGACTTTATGTTTTGTGAATTCATGCAATTACCACATTTTCTGCACACATCCAGTGTGAGTCATAGGCACAACAGTTAATTTATATGGACTTGAAGCTGATGAGTGCTGTTCTAGTGTTACAACTTTGTCCATCCTCCCTCCAGACTCTCTGCTGTCCCAGCTGACAGCTGGCTACAAGCACTTCTGACTCTGCCTGAGGATGAGATAAGCTCAAACACGACTGGGTAGAGCTAAAACAATTCCTAAAGGGAAAATGAAAGGTTGCATCAGACAAATAAAGAGAAAATGGATTAGCAAATATCAGGATTTGGTTAGAATAGGAGAAACGGATTAGATTTTTCAAAGCTGAAGCAAGATTTTGTCATCGATAATAAAGCTCACACAGTGCACTCATGATTTCCAGCTGTGGGTCAAGGATGCAGGATGTTTCCTTTCCTTTTTGCTTTCCTTTTAAATTGATTTCCATGGTCTAAAGAGCTGCTCAAGAATCATGTTGGAATATTAGTGGGGTGTAATGGGTGTAATGTTGATGCCGCTAGAACTGGTGGAGCAGTGAGGGGTCCACGGCCTGAAACAGAAACCAGATGGACGCTTGGATGGCACCAAGTTCTTTCACCTCTACCCAGTGGAAATGGAATTAAGTGCAATTATCCACGGCGCTCCGAGCATCAAATCGCAGCTCTATATCTATATCTATGATATCTTTGTTTTGACTTGTGAGAGAAAATGTGCATGTGTTTCTGTGTGAGTGTGATTAGGTATGTGGGGTGTTGGCCATTAAAGCGGGCTAATAAAGTCTGTTCCCTTTCATTAGTGAGTGCTAAAATGGCCTGGCAATGTGAGTTTGTGTGTGTGTGTTTAGGTGTAGGTGAGCTTGACTGTGTCTGTGTTAACTAGGTAACATTTTGTGCAGACAGACAGTGTACACTTGCCCATGTGTGTGTTTGTGTGCATTCATTAAGCATGTGTTATGTTGTTAATAGCACACCTCGTTGGCCAGGCAAGATGAGGTCATTAAAGTGGTGTACAACTGTGCTTGTGTACTCAGATTTAACAAAGGCAAGCCTATATTTGGGTTTGTGTGTTGGAGTATTGCTTCACCTCCTCACAGCTGTTATAGCACATAAAAAACAAAGCTAATGTGATATCCTGACAATTCTTTTGAAGAGATTCTACCCCATGATCATAACCATGGTTACAAATTCTCATCATCAAAGCTGTAGTGCGTGACTTTTAAACATACACAAATGTATGTTACGTTCAATGAGTTCACACAATGCCGATTAATTGGTATTTCTCATTATATAGCAGTGTTTTGTTTTTGAGAGTGATGTGTTTTACAAGCGTAACAGCTATGCTAGTAAAATCAGCTAGTTGTAGAGATGCTAGTAGTCTTTTGGCGACAGTTTTCTGTAAGAATTCAGAGAGAGGCTTGAGTCACATTCAGTTCTTCAGTAATGCTTTCACACTCAAACACTTTAAGGGAAGACAACGTAGAATGCTGTAATTTATTATGGATTAAGGATTACACTGTGCTGCTGCTGTGCTCGTGGCTATTGACTCAAATTATCTACCAGACCAATCATAAAATATTCTCTGAATTTGCTTTCAAAAATAAATCCCACAACATTTACCACAGTTTGATTTCCATCCAATCATCCATTCATCCTTACATCTGTATGTGCATAAAACCATAACTGCCAGGTGACTCCTGAAGCAAACAGCGAACTCTTCGGCCACTAAACGTAGCCCCATATTTAACCAAACTTTGTGCTGACATAACAGCTGCCCTGTGCATCTGGAAACAAGACTCATGAGAAAAGTGAGCGTGAACCAAAACAGTAAAGTTGTATGCTGTAAAACAAAAACATGAGCTGAAAGACACCAACAGGGGGACACAGCCCTGTGATGACTTTGATAATTCTCCTTTACTATCACACACACACACACTAAAGTCGTTGACTGTTTTTTTAACTACCTGTGTCTGACATGTCCTAAACATGTGGAGGTGGGATGAGTTTCTGCCTATCACCAGGAGCGCAGATGATGATGTGTTCACACAGCTCAGATGTGACTGTTTTAGCAGCTCCTAACTCCGCACCTCACAGCGGGACACACTTTATTGCAGCGTGTGCCCCTCCCAGTCATGCCTGGTTACTTTGTTTCTTATAGCTCAGGTTTGGAATCCTAAAAACTGAAGCATGAAGACAATCTACCCTGGACACCTCTGACTCTGTCCATCCTCTAGTCTATTCTATTGCAATAACATCTGCACCTCGTGTATGTGATACTGCTGACAGAGTGACAAACACTGGAGATTCAAACATGGGGGTATAGCTCAGTGGTAGAGCATTTGACTGCAGATCAAGAGGTCCCCAGTTCAAATCTGGGTGCCCCCTTATCTCATATGAAGCATTGTTGAACTCAATATAAAGTTCCAAGCTACAGTGTGTGTTTTGTTGTCGTTAAAGTCATGTGATCTGTAAGTGGCTTTGGATAAAACCATCTGCTAAATGCTTAAAAGTAAATGAAACATATTTTGTTGTTTCATTATAGAAGGGCTCTTGCCAGTTGCTTGTTGACAGCCAATAAAATAACCTAAGCAAGGTGTAAAGTGTGGTTTTGTGGGAGTAAAAAGTACACGTAGCATGCTGCACCGGGCCATCGAACACTACATGTGCACTTCACTTGTTATTTTGCACGGAACGTACGGTAGTTCAGGGATTTGCAGGATTGTGAAATATCTACATTCTTATCTAGACCCGTTAATTCAGAAAATAAAAGGGTCGGATCATCATGTTTCTCAAAAGTGTTCCCTTCTGTAAAAACAGTCTTAACACTTGTGTTCACTCATATTTTGGTAGGAAACGGTGTGCGATGAGGACAGGACATAGGATATTGTTTCTGGAAAGTGACACCTCTGCTAAGTTATTCTCATACTTTTTCTTTTTTTTTAATGTGCACCTCAAACCAATTCAAACGCCTTGATAGTATCAGGGTGGTGACAGATGTCATTTCAGAGCGCTGAAGGACGCATTTTGAAAAGTCCTTGGATCAGATCAACCTCATCTTAACCCGATACGTCAAAGGAAATATTTCAGGATGTGTGCTTCATTGGGACGCTTGTGTAACGAGCACAAAAGCTGCAATCGTGACTCAAACTTTTACCATCTGTTAATGAAGGCAGATGGAGGTTGCCTTTAATTTAGTGCAACTTTTATGTCCGCCTTTAATGAGTCGTACACCATGTGCACCAGTGTCATGTGTTAGCTTGGGTCTTTCCTGTGGTGCCTGCCTGCCCGTCTTCCAGTGCTAATGTGCTAATCTGCTGTTTAGTCCATCCAGATGGGTTTCTCCCCCCACACTTGGGGGGAGCGGTGGGGAGAGGGGAGGGGGGGGAAGAGAGAGGAAGTTACCTGCAGAGATTTCCCCTCATTAAAAATCCCTCAGCCTAAATCACACACCCCACACTCAGCCCCTCCCTTCCTCGTCTCTCCTGCTTCCATCCTCCCTTCCCAGGATAAGGGAGCCGACGTTTATTAAGCACTGACAGGCTGAGACACCCAAACTCCGCTCCACTGCGTCTCCCCTCTACCTCTTCCTGGTTATTTATTATTATTTATTTAAATCTAAGTTTGAAGGCGAGCCTGAATTGAGACGTCATAGTTTGGCATCGACATCACAGGCCCGTTGGCATGTGATGTGATTTCACATAAAACTAACACATTCCTTCGCTGTAGATGAGAATAAAGTGAGGCGCAGATGAAAGTGGTGTGAGATCTGAGAGCGAGATATGATACGCACACGCGTGGAAACACAATATGCAAAAGAAAGAGGAGAAAAACACACGAAACCAAGTCACGGAGACCACACATACTCTATATGTCTGTCATTCACACACATGCATACATGCTAACAACTCTCTTGCCGATACCTAAACCATCATGCATGATCATATATTCAACAAGCAAAGGGAGGTGTAGAACTGTGGGCAGGAGGAAACAGGGATGGGGGGGGGGGCTTGAGAATGGTGTTAAAAACCTCTTTAGAGCGCAAATAAGAGAGGACTGTTTAAAAGCCTGATTAAAATTCTTATGCTTTATTACTCTGCTCTTTCAATGAGCTGCTGACAAAAAAAGGGGGTAAAGGGGGAGAGGAAGAAGGTGAAAGAGAGCCGACGTTAAAATAAAACTCATGTTTGTTGAGAAAAATCAGTGACAGGAAAAAAGAGAGAGGGAGAAAAACCATCATATCAAATTTAAACTCATGGACAAACATGTGACCAAGGTTACCAGTGGCCACCTCATGCACACGCAGGCTCTGTCTTTCAGCACAAGACAATGATCTCTTTTCCTGGACTGTCTACACACTCACACACTCCAAACCAAAACCGCGGGACTAAAAATGGGTCCCTGTCATAGTCTATTAGGAGTAAATTTGCTGTGTCCACAGAGCTGTTGCTCTCTTGCCCGTGTAGGCCTTTTTTGCCGTGTTTTGAATGCTCACTGGATTTCAACCTCTCACCACCTCATCGTATTTGGGATTCGGCTGCTGCCTGGCAGTCCGATCAGCAGATAGCATCAGGCCGGTTTTCTAAAGAAGATTTAAAAAAAAAAAAATGCACGCCAACAATCCATCATCTCCTGTCAAACCATGTACATGGACATTTCTCCACTGTCTTCTTTGGATCCTGTTACTTAAAACTGGCCTAAAACAAACATAAAAAAAACATTCTTTATCAAAAAGGACAATAGCTAGTTACACTCGGTGTATTTTTCTTTGAAATCATTCTGAGTATATCTGCGTAATAGCTCTAATTATTCTATTGAATTTTTTCCCGGTTTGATAATGGAGAGAAAAGTGCTGCCTTATTGCCAGAGATAACGTTGACGTTGGATGATTATGGAAAAACCCTTGATTGCTTTTCATGGTAATAACAACACTTATAAAGGAGAACATTTTGGGGTAATAGAATAAAAACTGCAAGCAAAGGAAAAATAATATATAAAGTATATATATATGTATGCACCATATTTACAGTCTTGTCACCCCTATTTTCCAGGCACTGGAATTGACATGCGCTGCCAAATGACACTCATGTTACACCACTTGCAAATGCAATAAATCATTTTACACTTTGTTTTTTTGTACTTTTTAAACAAAGCTACACAGTCTCTGTGCTAAAAATGTCAAACTATTGCCTGTACAGATTTGTTTTTAACTTCCGTATCGCCCTATGTCAGCTGAGATGGGTGTGGAGGATAAAGTGGAAGAAAATGGATGGATAAGTTGAAAAATATAGGGTCATGTTGTGGTTAAGATTAGACAACTACATCACACAGCTTGACATGTTGATCAGTATAAAGTACTGATATCCTGTCAAAATAAAAACATGATGTTTTTCTCACTCAGTGGTTCAATCAATTTCAGTTTAATGTTGTTTTTTTTGTGTGTTGGAGACCCAGTGGTCTCTCTGTTGCTAAGAGTTGGACTTGAGTGCACCATAAAGTCAAGGTTTCCAAAACATTTTCAAAGTCAGGACCTATAATAAAAAATGTGTTTCGGACCACTCAGCCAAGGCTGCATGATGAAAACTGAAAACATTAAAACAATTCACCAGAAAAAGAAGCAAAAGCCATTTAGGGTTGTAAATAACAGTTGAGAATCCATGGCCCCGACTTCAAAGTAAAAGTCTAATATAATGAATGACATCAACACAAAAATATTGTGTATCAGCTCTGCGTATCTATATGCACTAATCCTTTCAGCCACATGAGGCACGAGTATTTAAGGGAATCCACAGCAGTCCTCTACACGCTTGATTTATGGACAATTACACTATCTGTTTCCCTGCTGCTTATCTGTCAACACAGTTTGAAATACAGGCCGCAAGCCATTCAGGGACCAAGGATAAATTAACAAAGCTGACCCTCAAGAAAACGTAGGAGAATACAAACAGACAGACTGTATTAAGAGTGAGGAAAGAATATTTGGGTGAAAGTGCAGCGATTAAACTTGGTGAGTTTGTCACTAAAACACCAGTTATGTTGGAACACTTGTTTTTAGTTCTCAGGCAAAAGAACACGCATTCATCGCCGTGCACAGCCCAAGAGACTGCCTGTTGTAATTACCTCCTCTGCTCCGCACGTTATGAAAGAGAAACACACTGTCACATACACCATTAACTGCAACAGGAATACAGGGGTGTTTTTAATAAACCTATAAATGTTGTTTACATAGCCACCGAGTCAAAGGACATGGACACTGATCCTCCCTGACAGTAATGCATGCTGCTAATCTCTGTGTTTCTAACCAAAGGCCTTTTTCTTGGCTCAGTGGTGACAGTCAGCTCTGAAACGGGGCTTTCAGCACAACACAGTCAGGACAGATTTAGGCAAAGACTTTGTGATTCTGAGCCTTAATGCTGTGGCTTCCTGCAATGATTCATGTGTGTGTGTGTGTGTGTGTGTTCAATAGTTTGACATGTATATTTTGCATGCTATATATGGAATGCATTTTGAATTGACTGAAACACACACTGTGTGATGGTTTGAGTTTGGTGTTTATTTATTCATTTTATTATCACTTAGTTAAATCTGTGGTTCTCAAACTGTGGTACGTGTACTACCAGTGGTACGTGAGCTTCCTCTGGTGGTACTTGGAGGAAAATCAGAAATACTGTACGACTGTATACCAGGTTATGTGATCGGAGTGGAGCTGAGGAATTTGAACCAGAGTGTATAGAAAATGAAACAATACCACAAAAATAAGAATTGAACAATAATAATAATAATAATCTCTCACTCCATTTTAATCTAATTCCATTATACCAGTTTATTTGGGGATGATGAGACAGCAAAGTATCTAAATCTGCCTCCTGTGAAAAGTCTGCAGCCGATGTGCTTGACTTATTTACACTACTTAACTTTGTCAATAATGGCGTTAGTTTTAGAGCTCATATTTTCTCAGGTGGTACTTTGTATAAAAAGTTTAAGAACCACCGAGTCAAATCATTGGGGGGCAGACGGGTCTCTCTCTTGGTATTCAAGATGAATTAAGGTGGATTTAGTTTTTTTGTTGGTTGGTTTCGCTTTAGTTTAAAAAACTCTCACAAAAAGATACTTGATGAATATATATACAGTATAATATATATATATATATATAATACTAACACAAACCCCACAAAGTGCCCACAATCCCAAGTCTACGACAGGTTTGTCAGTCCAGTCCAAAAGAAATGTTCATGTTCTTGTGTGACAATGTGTTTCATAATAATAATTGGAATGCTTCCTGATTGCTCTAATCATGACATGTGTAAGTTATATTGTTGTAATTTAATTAGAGAGTGATCAGTTGTCAATCTGTGACAATTAGGTAATTGTCCAGCTGTCATTTTATGATTGGTTTAAAAAACTAAATGGAATCAGAAACATCAAATCTAATTCACAATTGGTATATTGCAGTTTCGCAACAGCTTTTGACGGCATGTTTTCAGTTCCCTTCTTAAGTTGCACACTGAAAATAATACGTATTCTGCAGCCATGTGCTAGTTTTTCATGTAGTATTGTTCTTAAATGATCACGATCAACAGTCCCCTGCTCCAAAGAGAGGTCAAAGGTGAAACCAGGTCAGGGCTCTTAGAGCTGGGAGACATCAGAAGTACACAAAGGATGACCCACTTATTAATGAACCCATATTGTTTCCATGTGATAAAAGTCCAGTAAATGAGACGGCATGCAAAAAAACAAACAAGCGTCACCTTGGTGTGCTCTGCAGGTGTGATCAGTCCAGCTGCTGAGGGGGTGTGGCTTCTTCCTAACAGCCTCATTAACAAATCATAAAAACCTCACATGGTCATGAGCATGTACATGTGTGTACTTGTATTTATGATCTTTTCTGGCATGAACACTAACCTTGTCAGGACCAATAGTCTTCAAGGAGACCAAAACCTGGTCCTAGTGAGGCAGTAAGATTTGAATTTTGGTTAGGGTTAACACTAGGGATAACGCTTTGGTTAGGCTGAATGGAAATGTGTGCGTGCACGTGTGTGTGTGTGTGTGTGTGTGTGTGTACTCAGACCATGTTCAGATAGTCAGTCCATGTGAAAGATCAAAGACCTGGCCAGCAGATGATGAGTACAGTTAAACACATGCACACTAACAGCTCAGCTGAGTCAGAATGTGTTGTTTCTGGAGCAATTAGAAGATCTGAGTGAAGGAGTGCCAGTGTGTCAGCTGGCTTAAATAAAATCAACAACTCTTCATTTTGTAGGATAAATAAATGATAAATGGACGCAAAGACAGGCTGGAGAGGCAAAAGCCAAAACAACGCCCTGCCTTTTCACTCCATTCTTCAACAGTGCACTGGTGTCGTATCGGCTAGAAATGGAATAATAATATCCCACTGTATAAACATCAGCCCAGACCACATTCATAGTAAATTGTTCAGCTTTAATCTCACATTTCTATTGGTATATCTGAACCATGTATTTGCTGCCTTCTCCATCCACAACCTGTTAGAAGTAGTCAACATCTCTGGAGTTTATTCAGAGCCACAATGACACGTGGCAGTTTTGCAGGGATGAAAAATACCCCAGCCCTTAATATATGGAGAAACCCTATAGTTGTGAATTCAGTAAGCGGCATAAAACGCATATACACATGTGCGTTTTGCGTCGAGGCTATAATATGTTTGGACAGAGCAGGATGCCAGGCTGTGCCCGTTAAAGGCTCTAATGTGGCGGTGGTTTCATGGTGGTTGGCACGGATCAGCAGGAAGAGGGCAAAAAGAGGGATATAAAAAATGAGGGAGTGATGGGGTATGAGGGAAGGAGGGAGGGAGGGATGCCTGGAAAAAGAAAGAAAAGAGCAGGAGCAAGCTAAAGAAAGAGGACTATATTTACAGAGGCACGCCACAGGCATCAAACAGTCATTGATATATGAATTCTCTTTCTTCTCACACTCCATGTCCTCACTTCATCCCTTTTTCCCCCCATTCTCTCACTCTGGGGGAAGGCCCCATTCACAGTGTGGACCTATGGTGATCAGAGTGGAACCTGCCCTCTTCCTCTGTCTCTCTCCACTGTCCTCCCTTTCATCCAGTCTTTTCTTCTTATTTTGCCATGGAGAGAAGGATCAGTCATACTTGAGCTAAATTTTCTCTTTATATGTATGTATATATATGTATATGTATATATACACATATATACATATATATATACATATATATATATACACATGTATACATACACACAAACAGAGGTTTCTGCATTTGTCCTTATAAGGCATTGACTTCCATTCATTTGGACAGCCTAACCAAAGCTTAATCCCTAACCTTAACCAAAACCAGTATATGTCTGACCCTAACCTTTACCTAACCACAGTTCAGATCTAACCCCTAAACTCAACCAGTTCCTCAGAAATGAGGTTCCACCTCATTGGGACCAGGTTTTGCTCTCCATGAAGACTATATACAAGTACAGTATATTAAAATGATTAAATAGGAGTAGAGACACAAGAAAAAGCAACTGGCCGCTGAAAAACTGCCTCTGGGTGTTTCATATTTCCTCTGCTGCAAAAACAAGCTGTCACAAAACACACCAGTGACAGAACTTGGGAGGACAAAAAAGATGACCTTCTCCCATTCATAAAGCTTCTCTAAGTATTTCTTCATACTCGTATCTTTCACACACACACACACACACAGAGGGAGAGACACTCACCAGCTCACAAGCAGAGCAGAGCGGATATTCTGGGTGGTGTTATTCCAGGTGTGGAGTCGTTGAGGTCTCCATGCTGTGACCCTGTTATCCTGGGAAGAAGGAGAGTATTAGAAGCATGCCGGGAGAGGAAGAGACTCTATATCAAAAACACATTTTAGCCTCAGGCTGTATCACTGCAGCTATATATGTGTGTGTATGTGCGTGTGCGTGTGCACGTGTGTGTGTGTAAAGACTTTATCAATCAATAACAGGGAAATTGTGACCATTACATGAAGCTGAGGGCTGAATTTTTAAAACTCAGAACACATTTCTTTCTGCCGCCCTGTGCACACTTAGTTAAAATGAAGCAGTACAGTAAGAAAATAAAAGTGAAAATCACTCTGTTCAGCTTGCAAACTCACGGCAATTACCTATAAATCAAGTCGCTTGTATGCTTAAAGTTTGCATGATCAATGTTTCACTGGTTATAATTAAATCCTTTACTGTAAAAATGCCTCATAAACATAAACAGACGAGAGCGTGTTTGTAAATCATTGTGTTAGTCATTATCAATAAGATTATCTAAATCGGATTTACTCTCTGCAGGATGTCACTTTTTTCTTTTTGCACATTCCTCAGCAGTGAAAACAGTTACGGTCTCTCTGTGCACTTGCTTTCTACACTGCACAAAAAAAACAACATTTATTTCACATTTTTTGTTTTTCAATTTAAGCCAATTTGTTTTATGTCTAAATCCATAGCTATTTAATGTCATGTATAATGCTGATTATTTCAAATGCAAAATAAATGGTGTTTATTAAGTGCTTTTGATTATTTAATGAATACACTGATGATGCAAAGAAAAGCCACGTAAATCCAAAAACGTCAAACATTAACTGTCAGTAACAAAGTGGCTACAGCGTCATCACGTTCACGTGAGAGCATATTTGTTTGTGAGTTAGTGCTTAATGGTTTCTTAAAGTTTTGCTGTCTTCAGTCTCATTTAGAGTTTGTTCTTTTTCTTCATTGTAAAAATGGTCATTACGACGTTTCGAGCCTCAGAGTGGCTAAAATAGAATAGCAACTGGTTGTGGCAAGAAAACGCTGAAACACAAGGTCATAAAATGTCACATATATTGTACATATGCATGATTTGTGCCTTTTCGTTAACGCAGAGATTTCTTAAATGCAGTAACAAAACAGAATTCCTTAAATCCGCACTAAATGTTAGTTAGCATTACGGTCTGGACGTTGACTGCAGGCAGAGCTGAGAGACGAGCTTCGCGGACGCCTTCACCGCCAAACTCTAATGACTTTGCTCTTTGATTAAAAAAAAGAAAGACCTAAACGCTTCCAGTTGAGCCAAAGAAAAAGAAAAGGAATAAAACTCCAACATCTAAGAGATGAAAATAACCGTTGTTCTCCGATTTTAAGAGGCACGTGTGCTGGGGTTGGCCCGAGACGTCAGTTACGAGCTGCAGATGTTTGTATGGCTTTTTTTATGATTGTTGTTATTTTCAAATTGCGGTGTTTCCGTGATGAGTTTGCACTCGTTAGGAGAGTGTGTGTGTGTCTGTGTGTGTGTGTGTGTGTGTGTGTGTGCATGAAAGAGACAGAAACATCCAAAGAAGAAAGAGACGAGAGAGTTTCATTAACCGTTGTTTAATCTGTGCGTGCTTTTTAGCAGCTCATCATGTAGTGTAATCACGGGGAAACGTTGACGGTTACACACGGTGATTGACTGCGCACTCACACATGCACTCGCAGACGCACAAACACAATAACACACAGCTAAGAATTGAAGAATTCCCTGGCACTGAACAAAAAAGGGGTAATCAAACACTCGGCATACACAATCCTGCCTTCTAATGACCTTGTGTGCGCACGTGCACACACACACACGCACACGCGCGCACACACACAGCTTTGATTCGTCTCTTCATGTGGTTTTAAGGGTTATGAGAGGAGAAAATGTTTTCACCTCTTCTTATACGAGATGAAGAACGCCATAAAAACAACACCTGCTTACTTGTTCTCAGCCCATCATGTCTGCCACTCCATTCTGTCCTTCTTTGAAGGCAATGAGGTCATGAGACTGGGGTTGTTTTGTTGCCGTGAAACAGAATGAAACACATCGCACTGGCCATTTAGCTCATTCTCACCCAAAGCATGTTAAAAGGGAGGTTTGGTGCCTTGCTAAAGGGCACAGGCTCAGGTGAATCCTGTCAAGCTAAAGCAGCTTTGATTGCATCTCATCACCTGGCATGTATAGATAATCCAGGTGTAGACGACGAGGTGATGAAACGGAAACGAGCAGAAAGGTTTCTTGACAAAAACAAACTGGTTTTACAATCTGTTCAGTTCACTTCCGCAAATCATGACTCGGCTATGTAATTAATAAGAGTTGGGAGCAGACTGAGGTCTCCTGCTGACTCACTTAAATATGACTGCAGCCACTTCCACCTCTGCTGACACGATATATAAGTTTAGAAATGATTTATTTACAGCACTGCAGCATATGGAGTCGCCTTTAATTAGATACACAACTGTGCTGCTAAAATGGTGAAAACAATGGCAGAGTGGAGTTGTTTTCAGTCACTCTTGAAATCACACACTGTTGGGACTTTCTTGATCTGGGTAAAACAGAACAGAAAAAAAAAGAGACAAAAAAAGAAAGAGAATAGGAGTGCTACTGTTTGACACTGAGTGGAAAAAAAATATCTCAAACAATGTGCTCTCTGGTGCATGATGTGCACAGCAAAATATTTGAAAACCGAGGCACTCGGGGTTGTGGCAAAAAACACAACAGACGAAAAAGAAAAACGATATTGGTTTTCATGGTAAAATTTAAAAAGGAGCATCAATGCATTGTGGGAAACTCAGGGTAACAAACGGTAAGATTACACTTATCTTGTAATAAAGTATGAAATAGACAATAAAGCGCTGTTGCCCAAACAGTCCTTGTAGATAACACACAAGCACCTTTTAAAAATGCCATCTGATTTATCACCGTTGCAACACAGCAAAACACAAGTGAAAAGTGAAACCTTTAAAATGTAAATTTGCATTAATAAATATGTATAATATTTAATTGACACCAGGCGAACACAACGACAAAAACATATGGTTTCAGCTGAAAAGGACAATTAAAAAAGGAATAAATGATGCCGAAAAGAATTCTCACACACACACAGCTTCACTATCCATACACCGTGTGTGGAGGCCTTTCTCTGTCAGTAAAGCTCACGAGCTGAAAACCCCTCAAATCTCTCTTGTAATGTGTTAAAGCTGGGGTCTACAAGTCTGGAAAAGCCAGCAAAAGCACTTAAAAAATGGAACCAATGCATCCCAGGCCCACGCACTGACGTTACACCCTCAAAATAATATGAAAGCGTACCGTCAGTGACATCAAATACAACATGAGTCACTTGTAAGAAAACACTAAATATGATGGTAATGGATTACAGGGAACACGTTCACATACAGCGGTGAATTACTCTTTATTACAGTAAGAGGTTAAATCATTTAGATGAACAAAAGTGTTCCAGAAACAAATTATGGACTTGCATCACTCAGTCAGTTAATAATGGAAAATACTGCAAATAAGAGATTGATAAACTGTATGACAAGGAGAGGATTCTACAAAAATAATTATGTTGGAGATCATATGGATAATAGTTTAATGCTTTTTTAAAGCTTGTGATCAGTTAGTGTCTGCATCTGTGCATCGTTACTGCAGCTGCTACATAAACACATCACATTAGCACACTCGTGTGTGAAGTTTAAATAATGAGTAAATAAAAGTATTACAATTGGGCTGCAGGAAGACTAATTACAAATCACAACATTATGTTTGCTTATTGGGTCAAAAGAAATATTGTTAAATTATTATATTTGTTTACATCAACAAGGACAAGGTTATTATCAGTCATCCTGAATCTCTTTAAATGTGATCTGATTGCAATGCCTTTGTGATTTATAAATACAAGGGGCATTTTTAGGCTGACAGTTTCCTCTGTGTGTGTGTGTGTCAGTCTGTGTGTGTGTGTGTGTGTGTGAGAAACAATGCATGGCAGCCAGAGCAGGAGTTCAACTTGAATAACATCCGAGACACACACAGAGGCCCTGAATAAACGGCGTCAGGACCGGAACCGGCTCGTAAAGAAATTCAATAAATGCCATATATCCATCAATTTCCATCAAGCGTGTCAGTAAAATACCAAGTTTCTCAATGGAAGGTTAACTTTATGAAAGGGAGCAGGGGTCACTTCACGCGGATGATGAGTGACTCTCAGCCAGCACAAGCAGGATATGCTCGCTTGCTCTGCGGCGCTGGCACGGCTGCAGATACATGCATGGAGTTAGGACTTTGCTTGTCTGGGATCAGCCCGTCTCCCAGCACAAGCAGTGGGGGGGGGGGAATGAGCGGAACCTGATCCTGATCCTGCAGGCAGGCGGCAGGCACACGGATGAAAAAGCATGCTGCATATTTTCCCCATCACTACATCGTCCTTTACTGTGACTACTTACTTTCCCCATGCATTCTAAGTTAAAAAAATATCATGACATAAGGTATCACTCCGTCAACCTGTAACACTTACGAGTTTACTTTAACAGCATGGTAATAGTGTGTGATATTTTATTAATATTGAGGTAGCCTTATGCTAATAAAGTTTTATTTCCAATGCAAGTTCCAGCTTGGTAATAAGGATTTAATATCACAGTAATTTCCAGAGTAATATCACAGGTAATAGATTGGTAATGAAAATGACTGTAGGCTATCATCAGAGCGTTTCCTTCACAGTAAAACACTAAATAACCATTGTGCTGTATCACTCTCTCTCTCACACACACACACACACACACACACTCTCACACTCTCACTTACACACACCCTCATGCCACTTCCGTCATAAAAGCCCTGGCAGTGATCCACGTGCCCATTAGCGCGCGCTAAATAACTGTTAACAATGTATTACCCAGACTCCCCTGCTCCACCACATCTACCCATGGCCCCGCGTCCCCTTCAAAGCACACAGGTAATTATGTCAAAGTTTTTTTTTTTTTAATAAACAGCTCATTCTGTGTGCAGTATAGTTACGCCCACCGTCAACGTGACACAACAGATTTGTAAAAAAAAAAAAAGGGCTGCTCTCTGATTGGCTCAACGACGACAAATCACCGCGTAAAAGCGCGCGCGCTGCACGTGACTGCGTCATTAACATTAATGCAGATGAATTCACCGTTTAAAAAAGTGCTTGACTAAGTTTATAAAAAGGTAGATTTTATTATTAGGCCTACATAAATATTATTAAACGCATATTCGTAATTTTACAATTACATTTCAGTCACTTGATTAATTTACCATTTGTGTTAAAGTTTTTTTTTAAACACTGCCAACCTATATCTACACTTGTTACACAAAACAGCATTTTTGTATTTTAATAAATACATCTGCGTCAACCTGCAGAATTCGAATAATAACAATAATAATAATAATAATAATAACAATAATAATACAGAAAAATATGAAGCTCAAGGTGTAAATAAACTGAATAATAATAAAATCGACAGTAAACAGAATAAAAGAGGCCGAACACAGAGAGTTCCCCTCTGTCAGTGATGTGCAGAGTTAGAGTCGTGGCCAAAGAAAGAAAGAAAGAAAAACATGTTTGTTTTACAGGTGAACTCATTCACGCTGCTTCAAAAACGCTCTGGGCGACGATGAAGTACTTGAGTTTTCTGATGTTAGAAAACGCCACGTCATAAATTATATGTTTACACAATAGAAGTTTGAGCGAGTCCGTTTTTTTTATTGTCTCTGTTGGCAGCTGTGCTGTGTTTATTTTAAGTATTATCAAGTTATGACTGATTAAAGAGTCGTGGACAAAATGGCATATACAATGAACTCAGTGCACCTGCTCAAGAAAAAAACATAACAATCCACAGTGTCGCGAAAAGGCTATGTTTTATTAATTATTAAACACAAACAAAATGTCTTCATACACCTGTTTATGCTATAATAAGTGGTGAAGACCTGCACTGTTATCATTATCCAGACTATAGAAATGTAGAAGAAAAACTGTAATAATAATGATAATAAGAATACATTTCGTTATATTTAAGTGTAATTGTTATCAGAAGATATATTTTTCCTTTTTAAAGACGATGACATACTGAATTATTTCACTTTTATTAAATTATATATTAAACAATGTTCAACAAATGAATCGCTTGTTTTAAAACCAAAATTGATCAGGTCAAGTTTTCCCTCAGAGTTTTACACATTTCGTGTGTTCAGGAAAATACAAGCTAATTTAACCAGGATATTAAATATGTTTTTTGTTTGTTTGTGTAAGAGAATTAATCATATTATCTTGACCAGGACTATAACTAACTAACTAACTAAATAAATAAATAAATAAATAAACAAACACCATCACTAAATTTCACTTTTATCTATCTCTCCATTTGAGAGGCAAAAATGTCTTTGAAACATTTTACTCTCGCGGGATTATTCAGAAATATGACGCGTCTAAAGGCCCACGGGAAAGTGAAACATGCTTTGATCTGATTACCCACGCACAGAGATAAGCACGGACACGCACCCGCCGCGTGACGTGACGTCCTATATCAAATACACCACGGCGTATATGCCAATAATAAGCGACGGCGACGTGTTTTGTTTATTTAACCAACAAACCACGAGAGGCCTCGATCTTAACTTAACACAGCGGTCCACATGAGGAGGAGGAGGAGGAGGAGGAGGAGGAGAAGGGGAGGAGGTGGTCACCGTGGCAACAAGGAAGCTTCAGAGAAAGAGAGAGAAGCTTAATTAAAGTCAAATGTGGACAATCACACGGTGGTTGTAGCTAAGTAACAAATTGGCAGGTTAATTCAATCATGAGATTATTTCCACACCAATTATGTAAAAGTTACACAGATCAAACTGGCCTGAAACGCACATAAGCACAAACATGAAGTTTATTTATAGCCTCTCTCTCTCGCTCTCTCTCCTCCACACTCACCCACGGACACGCATTCCCCGAGTGGCCACGTCCACGCTGCCTTCGCAGTGCAGAGGATTATTGACAAACGAGCAAAGACAAGAGATAATCCAGCTCGTTTGAGATGGTGTTCTACATCACAGTCATGACGCTTTAACTGTCATGTTTTCACCGTTCTTGTTCAATCAGTTACATTTTTGGATTTTAAATTTCAATTCCACACCAATGCGATGCACATTAGTGCAACAAAGGCCCGCGGAAATTATTTATTATTATTCTAATATTATTATCTATTATTATTACATTAAACATTACATCAGTTTATAAGTAAACTAAGTTAAGCTACAGGTTTGTTTGAGTAGAAATCAGCAGTTTTCTGCAGAACGTTTGTTATTGCAGTGAAAACAAATGGAAATCAAACCAAATGAAATTAAGGATGTTGTAAAATGTTATTGTTTAATTATATATAACAAATGCAGAGTATTGTGATAAACAACAGCTGAGCTTATGCTGTGTTTATTTTATTTTGTGAAGACGCCCTGGTAACAGGCTAATTTATGTTGTTATATCTTGTAAAATATGTGGGATTATTTTTTTCTTTTTTTCCTTTCTATTTAGGTCGGTGAACATACAGGGCATCATATTTATTTTGGCCATACATTACCACGTGCACGAACACATTTGGGTTTAAACATGAACATGTAGGTCAGGATGTGAGCAGTATCAGTGGAGACTAAAGCATGTGGGACCGCTGCGTGAAAATGCGCGCGATGCCACGACGAGAGATGCTCCGCGCGTCCCTGAGCCTGGAGACATGATTCATGAGCCAACTCCTCTGTTACCACATAAGGTGGCACGAGTGGGGCCCCACAGCAGGCGGGACCAGGGGGAAGTTCCGGAGGCTGTGACTACTCGTGATTGGCTGCTCTGCGCTGTGATTGACAGGTCGCTCCTCTAAGCTCCGAGTAGTTGACAGTGTCCAAAAGTGCGCACGGCTCTTACAGACAACGGAGACACTACATCTCCTCCCGGCTCCCTGTACTGACTCTGCTGTCCAGCCAGAGGACGGAGTGCCCCGTCTCAACCCACGGCACCAGGCTGTCATCGCGGATTGACATATTTCGAGACGAAACTTTTTTTTTGTTCGCTCCCCGCAAGCTCGTGACGCCGTCTCCTCCTGCCTTTCTCTCCCCTGTCCCGAGACACGCGAGAGAAATGGCAGAGAAGCGTCGCTCCCCGTGCGCGCTCAGTGTCAAGGCTCACGCGTTCTCCGTGGAGGCGCTGATCGGTGCGGAGAAGAGACGCAGGACGGACGGAGGAGAAGATGCTGTGGGTCCCGGCTACGAGGACGGAACCGACGTCTCTGATCTGACCGGGAGCCCGGTGCCGCGTGCGGACCGGGCTCGAGACCAGAGCAGCGAGGCTGAGTGTGCGAGTGACGGATCCCGTAAGTTAACAACATCGCCATCTACAACATTTAGAGAAATAATAATAATTAATATTGTTGCTAATATTATTATAAAACAAATTACATTGCCACATTTTAAGTTAAATCATGGCTGTATTTTGTACTAGAATATTGGAAATTATTTAACGTTTCATGCAGAAGTCTCAGGCTTTTATTGCATATTATTTTATGAGAACAAACATCAGACATGTCCTCTGCTCATAATTCTTTCATATAATGGGTCACAGCACAGTTTTAGTATCAGGACTGCATGTTCTTTCTCCTCTGCTTGTTGCACAAGAATCCTCAGTAAAGACACAAAAATATGTAGATGCTCAGGTAAAAATAACAATGCCACTCTGTGGGTTCTGAGTTACGCAGTCGTGGGGGAATGTGATATCATATCACAGGCCTGGCCTTGTAAATATGAGTGTGACTAATGTGAGCCGCTTTATGAGTTGTGTTGCAATCATAAACACGCCAATTAGCAGCGCGTAAAGGCAGAGGGAGAGAGAGGGCCACGGCACGGATGCTGACAAGTCTGCAGTCAGAGCATAAACCGACTGGCCCGTGACAAATTAGGATTTAAATCCACTGTAATTTAAAAAAAAAAAGAAAAAAAAAAAAAAGCTCCTTGGCTGAGCAGTTGTCTTTGTGTGAGTTTGGCTTGTTAGGCCCATGTCTAATGTGCATAAATTCCCAGCACAACAACAGTGAGACACATAAACACTGAAGTTTATACTCAAGGACTCTATTATGAAAGTCGTTATTGAAAAATGAAAGAAAGAAAGGAATCACTGGTGTAGCTATATTTCTCACTCAGGTCGTGCATTCACTAATAAGTGTAGAGTAGCTCGGTTTAAAGAGACATATATTACTCTCATTTTCATACAGATGCTGAGCTTTCAGTGCACCAGAACTCACCATGAACACATTTATACATCTAAAAAAACACTTCACCTGCTTTAAATGACTGGAGTACATAAAAGTATACACACTGCAGAGCAGCACTACTTATATTTCCACATGCTGCTGAAAAGAGGCCTGTTGTGTTGTTGCAATAAATACGTTTTATATTTCATGGTTTTTGAATCATACATTTAAAATGTTCTATACAATATTTGTCTTTTCTAAGACACATTTAAATGCGTTGTGCGTTATTATTATTAATATTAGTAGTTGTGTTATTACAAAGTGTCATGTGACTCTTTCCGGTGCAGCGGAGAGCGAGGACGCGCTGCTGGAGAGCCCGCAGCCCGCTGTTCTGTGCACGGCGCCGGTCACCGGCACCGGAGAGGAGGCCCGCGTAGACCTGCAGGGGTCAGACCTGTGGAAACGGTTCCACGAGATTGGCACGGAAATGATCATCACCAAGGCTGGACGGTGAGACAGAACTCTTGACATTAAAAAAAATATATAAAAATTCAAGAGTTTATTATAGTAAATTCTCAGACATAAAATATATATTGTTGGCTAAATAAACAGAAGCAATTTTAAAGGTGTATAATTAAAAATGTAACCTGTAAATTAAAATTTTAAATAAAAAATTGAAAATAAGACATTATTAATATTATATTATGATTATTATTATGCGGTGGCTCAGACGGGACTGTGTGTTGTAAATGCCACAACCTCCAGAGCAGATGATTTATTTGCTTTCCCTGTCAGGCGGATGTTCCCTGCGATGCGTGTGAAGATCACGGGCTTGGACCCACACCAGCAGTATTACATCGCCATGGACATCATCCCCGTGGACAACAAACGCTACAGGTGAGAATTATACACACACTCCGTGCGTAAAACGCATGGCGTCCAAGCAACGACGTAACGCAGTGACCAATGTTAGGGGTTTTTAAATCTGACATTAAGGAAGCTTCCGATATATAAATCACACACATGTTGCATTAATCAGCGTCTTAATTTCGACTCACGAGGACAAACCTGCACACAACCAACCCCCCATTTTTTCAACTGTGAAACCCCGCAGCTCTCGCTCTCTCTCTCCCTCCCTCTCTCTCTCTCTGCACAAATGGCGCCTGGCACCAGTGTGTGTTGTTGTCACGGTGGTTTTCTCGTCTCTTTTGGAAAAAAAGGGCCTTTTGGATGCTTATAAAACATCTCCACCCTACAGAGAGTCAAACCGACAAATGTCGTTAGAAGGCACAAGCAAACTAATTAGATAGATTAGGTTTAGGCTATAAATCGCTTGACAGCACCTTGTAGTTTAACATCCTAATATAAAATGAAGAAAGGGTGAAAAAGGGCTACTCCATAGTATTATTTCTTTGTTTGTTTGTCTGTTCCTTTAATGTAGAATAAATCACCTGTATTCACGTGTATGTGATTGATATTTTGGCAGAATAAAATGTTATTGTTAATTAAATCCATTGACTGCTGTAAAAATAATTGACTGTATATTAGAGTAAATTACTGGCTAGTTACATTACTTTAACAGTAAATCACTCTGCATAAATAAACACTATATATAAGTGTACAGAATTTTATTTTGTCCTATATCATTTTATTGTACTTTATTTACTTTAATTTAACTACTTTAATTTGACAGTTTCCCATTTACTGTAATTTGGCAGTACATTCATGCATCAGTATTAATGCATATACACTTGATTTTAACAATATTAATTGTATTAATTTCATAATAAAACACAGAAAAACTGTACTATATTGTGAATTTTCACAATTTCACCCTGGCACATGACAATGATGTAATACATTTACAGTACAAGTGTTAATAAAATCTGTAAACTTGGGATATTGTGCTCATATACCAGCCTGTGTGTGTTTGATGCATGAAGGTACGTGTACCACAGCTCTAAGTGGATGGTAGCAGGGAACGCAGACTCTCCTGTGCCGCCCAGAGTGTACATCCACCCGGACTCCCCGGCCTCAGGGGAGACGTGGATGCGTCAGGTGATCAGCTTTGACAAACTTAAACTGACCAACAACGAGCTCGATGACCAGGGACACGTAAGTTACTTCACATATATTAATTATTCACTGGATGTATATCTTTATATGTTTATGTCAATAACACTTGTGTGTATATTATACATATTAAGTGTGATATGGTAAAAACATTTCTTATCAAAAATGTGTACACGACAATAGAAGTCTGCATCTGCATATTTGCTGCAATGTTTTAACAATTACACAACAATGTTTTATTTAAAAAAGTGGATCTTCTTGATAACTGTTGTTAGTGTCATTAGAGACTGAAAGAGTCTTTTTTTTTTTTCTTCTTCCCCATTCAGATCATTTTGCACTCCATGCACAAGTACCAGCCCCGGGTCCACGTGATCCGTAAGGAGTGTGGAGAGGAGTTATCTCCAGTGAGAGCCATTCCCGCTGGAGAAGGCACACACACATTTGCCTTCCCTGAGACGGTGTTCACCACTGTCACTGCATATCAGAATCAACAGGTAGCTCAACAGACTCCACCACTGCTGATATATATATATATATATATATATATATATATATGTATATATATATATATATATATATATATATATATATATATATATATATATATATATATATATACATATTTGTTTTTGTAGCTTTATATAAAATAAGAGAACAAAATACTTCAATGCATGTCTGTGTGTTGTTAGAGAAAGTGAGATCAAGGTCCTGCAGTTTTATCAGAGGAAGTTTAAACATCTCTTCTGGACTTATTGAATATATTTTCTATGATTTTAATTCAAATCCTTTTTTTAACAAAGATTTGTTTGAACATTGCCATATTGCTATTTTTTTTTTTTTTTTTTCTTGGATTTCTTTAAAGCAGAGGTTAGCTGGGATTATATGACCCACAGTGTATGATGGCTGAAGTCAGAACATGGTGGCAATGCCTATAAAAATCCTTTTGGATGTGGGTCACAGAGCAAGGCCTTAAACACCACCCACAGCCTGAGCACAGACATCTACTCACACGCTCAATAATGCATTCCTGTAAAGCTTTTCCATTCTACTTACTATCACTACCTTCTCCATTGTCATAAAGTAAACTTGCTACTCAAATATTTGGATATAATTAAGAGTTTCTTTTTTTTGCCTTTCAGATTACACGGCTGAAAATTGACAGAAACCCATTTGCCAAAGGCTTCCGAGACTCTGGCAGAAACCGGTGAGTTCATTTTCACATTATCTCGTGCATTAGCTGTAATGTGGGACCCATGGCTGCATTATATTCTGCCTTGGTTGTGGTTTTTGTCACGGCTATTTCAGTCTCATTTAATGAGGAGCAAAGCACTTTTTTTTTTTCCTTTCCTTTTTTTTTTTGCTAAAGGAAAATGTGCAACAGCCTCCCATTAACTCTTTGCTAAATGGCAGAAGAGAACTGGCAAAACTGTGCATATGTGGCACGTATTATGATGGTTTTATCATATTAATTGGTGATGCATTTTCATTTAAACGTGCTAACTTTAAAGCCAAATTATTCCCTACAATTGCATAGTTACATGCACATGCTTGGGGGGGGGCTAACCTCAACTGCAAATGGAGCGTCAGATTCCAGCCAGCCTTGTAACATAAACATCAACAGCAAAATAATAAAAGTCGAGAGTGTCCTGAAGAAAATCTGTATAAACACACTTTCTAAACATATATAAACACGGCATTAAAACAACACAGCAGTAAAACCCTAACAGTCCAAACAGCCACTCCCCTGAGGCCTCATAGAAATCATTAGAGGAGGGGCGGGTGAGGGGGAGAGAGGGAGGAAAGAGAGGAGAGGAGAGAGGGAATGTGCGAGACAGAACATTTCAGAGCTAGTAAGTTCGAGAATGGCAAACTGGATAACGCAGGGATCATGACAGCTGACCCTATAAAGTGAAACTCAGGAAGGCTGACAAAACTTCCCCTTAAATATTACAGGAAGAGTTAAGCAGTTAGCTAAATAAACTTCTGCTCTGATAGGCTGCTTCGGTGCACGCAGAGTCGCTCCGGGCAGCTTGTCTAAATTATCACCGTGGCTACAACCCTGCAGGAGGGAGGACTTTTTATCCTCACGCTAACGAGGGCTAACAGATCACTTGCAGCAACCTTGTGCCCCACCTAGAGGAGGAGGGAGAGATGCAGGTTTTTTTTTTTTTTGGGGGAGAGGAGGGGGAGTCCCACCTCATAAATCCTTGCAGCGGCTTCCTGCGCCTTCGTCCTGATTCGCCCATAAAAGCCGTGTGAAAGCAATTACCTAAGAGCACCCGGCTGGCAGCCAATCGCAACGCGGCGTTTATGCCCCTCGTTACCTGCCGTCTCCATGGAGATTGAGACGGCCCCATAGGCGACTAAAATGGCCGCCAGGTGTTTGGCGTAATGTACAACGCGGAAGGCATGCTGGGAATAAGCAGCTGCAGCTGCATCGACGGCTACAGAATGTGCAGGAATGATTTTGTGATGATTTGTGTGTAATGCTGATGAACGTGTGTTCCGCAGGATGGGTCTGGAGGCTTTGGTCGAGTCGTACGCGTTCTGGCGTCCATCTCTACGGACACTCACGTTTGAAGATATCCCCGGCATGCACAAACAAGGTAAGGTACAAGCAAATATTGAGAAAATGGGATTCAGTTCCACCTTTTTCTTACTCTTTTCTGATCTGCCACCAAGGTCTGAGGTCTAGGTACAAAGATCATTCAGTAAAGGTTGAGGAAACATTGTCGTCCTATTACAAAAAATGGATGGCTGTTGGTAGGAAATGTTACGCAATGGGTGGTTTCCTTTGTCAAAATCAATCTTCACATGCTCAGATATCCACCCTCAGACGTTCTACCCAAGTCTCTTGTAATACTTCATTTATTTCTTTTCCTGATAGACTGCTCAACAATAAACCAATGTCTGGTAAATATAAATATTTATATAATACAAAAAACACAGTCTCACAAGAATGGAGTTATTTCCTTCTGCACTAAAATGAAATGAAATGATGGAACAAGGGAAGTAACACACATTGCTCATTACATGTCATGACTAACAGGCGTCCTGATGACAGTCAGTCAGTGTGCTTTGTTTACGAGGACAAACTCACAGTGATGAAGATTAACAAAGAGCAGCAGCTTCACAACCAACACCAATGAGGTTCAAGGATCTTAGTGCATCTACATCTATATTGTTTCATGCTCTTGAAGAACTCTTGTGTTGTTTCTGTGTCTGTAGGAATGGCAGGAGCTCATGGAGGGGTCGGAGCGTCCTCTCACTTGCTCTCCACATCGCCATGCTCCTCACCTTTCCAGGTCTGCCCTCTCAGCCCACCCGACTACGCCTGCAGTCGACCCACACACCCCCTCCATCGCTTCAGCAGCCCCCCAGAGTCGTTCCCCTCTCCCAGAGGCCCGTCGGCATACGAAAGTGAAGGATTCTGTTCCCTGCCCCTCCCTGCATCTCAACTTGGCTATCTATCCAACCCCACTCCACAGGGCTACGCCGGTCTTCGCCTCCACACGCCGCCCTACAGCCTGTATGGTTACACATTCCCTCCGTCACCGCGCCTCGCAGCCAGCCCTGATAAAATGGCCGCCGCTGCCACTGCCAATCATCAGAGTCCCTTCCTTGGCTCGTCTCCTAGCGGGACTCTAACGGACAGTCTGGGTGTGCTGAGTGGAGGACAGCAAGGCTTTTTGTTTGACTCTCGGACTTTAGGACTGGCAGGTACCCAACCAGGAGGAGGGGCCTCACAGGTCACTGCCCACATGGGCTGAATTTGATCCCGGGCATCTAGGGTTGTCAGGAAAACAAAAACGGCACCCTGGAATGGGTGGAAGTTGCTTAATCATACATGTGCTAAACAGGCATTTTAGCTGAACTGTGGACAAAGAGTGACAGATCGAGCCATTGCTTCTGTGATCACACGTTAAAAAGCTCCAAGGAAGCGTTTCTTAACTCTGTTTTCGCTGCATTGGTCGCTAAAGGAACACATGTCCAGCAGCTTTCATTAAGGAGTCCAAGCAACACTGAACTGGAACTGAATATGGACTGGGCAGACACAGAGCGACTGGCCCAGCCACTCCGAGCAAGCACTTCAAACTCTGGCAGGAGGCCCTGAAGCAGTGACTATCATGCTCTCACAGCATTCTGCACGGCCTCTGTGATCTCGCCTACTACGAAATGGAGTTACTGAACACTACTTTTAAACTTTATTTTAAGGGACACGTTGACTAAATTACATCTTGACTGAACTTTGGTCTGTTGGTGTTACCATTCAAGTTTGTGCATTAGAGAACATGCAGTTAAGTATAATATGCACTACAGGCAGGCTCACTTCACCACGTGGACTGAAACAAACACACAAAAGACTTTAACACACAACACCACATATTCATTTGATGACATAAGAAGAAAAAGGGACACGTTTGCTGTGACACTTATGGACCGAGGAGGTTAAAGCTGCAGGAGAATAATGGATGAAGGACATATCTATATATTCTATGTCTGATTTTTTTGGAAGATGGTGAACCTGCTTGGATGGCAGAGATGTTTTCCCTTTGTGTGATGCAGACATAAATGCACACGATGGCTCTGTATATAAAGGGAGGGCGGGAGGAGACATAATGTATATAAAAGTGGCCGTGTGTTCGCACTTAGAAACCCTAACGCACCTGCTTCTGCTCTTTAGACTGGGTCAGGTACACGGACAGGCGGCCCTGAACTTGACTGAAAAGCTTTCCGCTATAACGTGATCTATTTTGTGATCTGTTTGAGCCAAATAAAATATATCTATTCATTTCTTCCCAGTGTAACTGAGTGTGTAGTAATGTATTTATGACTGTGTGTCATTTTTCTTCAAACATCTTTTCTGAGACAATTACAAATTTAAGAATAAAAAGAAAATGCACGTAAATTGTATGAGTGAGAGAGTAAAAATATAGCTTAAGGACAGGGCTTTGTTAGGTTGTCCACATGAACATTAGCCAATGCAGAGTCCTAACTACAATAGCTGTATTTCTCTCTCTCTCTCTCACTCAGAGTGTGTGTGTGTTTGTGCGTGTGTGTGGCGACAGGTGGTTGAGTTGTCAGCGCGTGTGTGACCTCACGCTCTCAAAGTTCATGTCGATGCCTGAGAATTGACCCCCCCGCCCTCCTCACTTCAAAGTCATCCCACTCTGCTGAGAGCACAAGCCAAGACTTCTGCTCTCTCCGAGCTCTGCCACTCAACCTTTGTAATTTTAGCCCGTTTTAACGCCTGAAACAGCAAGTCTCCAAAATAAAACCATGACAAAAGAACCAGAGAAACCTCTCAGCTGTCCTCTGTGCCATGTCCCCACAATAATGAGTGCATAATTACATATATGAGAGATGAAGTAGTTTTTATCAGTAGTAACAATATAAAAGCTACAAAAACAAGAAACAAATATCACAAACGACAACTGAAATGAGGAACCTGGATCCTCATTTCACGCATGCACACAAATGTTTGTCAAAATAACAACAGGACAGTTGGTACACAGCAGTAGTACAATATATTTAAAAGAGATACCCAATATGACCCATTCATCTAAATCATTTATTTTAAATGGTATAAAGCACAATAACAGGATCTAAATATGTGGAAGCAACTGAATTTTTTCACAATTAAAGTTTTCACAGTTGCACGACATGGATCTTAGTACAACATGGTACAGCTGCACTTGTTCTTAGATTGTATAGCAGATACGCTGATCGACTGATGTTTGCCAACTGATTCCTCAGGAGCTGATTTGTCGCCCTCCCCCCAAATGTACATTTTGAAGTTTGCTGACTCTGTTCTGCTGTTGTCCATTTCCTCTGCAGCTCCTCTGTCCTTCACCCATCAGGTGTCTCCTGAGCAGAGGGTCACATGTGAGGGGGCAGAGGAGGAGAGGGCGGACGGAAGCGGGGGGAGGAGAGCTTATTTTAGAACCCAGGAATGATTGGCTTGCTGTCTCTGAGTGACAAGGGACGGGACCCCTGCCTGCTGCATCCATACCACACACACACACACACACACACATATATATATGGCACGGCAAGACATTTATACAGAAATGGTCGCTCAGGCTCCTCCCTCGGTTATTCTCTTACTGTTACTTCCTTAAAAAAAATAGTTTTGATAGAAGTTTTGACTTTGAGCAGGACAGAGCTTAAAGTCATCACTCGTATATTCACACAGACGCACCCCGGCATGGTGTCAGTGTTCCAGTGATTCTCGGCTGTGGTGAGGATCATTAACACTTGTGCATGACCAGGTGCCGACGTGACAGAGCTGTCACGCCATCCTCCTGCAGTGGGAGGAGGGGGGTGGGGTTAGGGGAGTCAACAGAGAACAGGAGCAGCATGTGTGTGTGTGTGTGTGTGTGTGTGTCGATGTTCTGCTCACTTTCAGAGGACCTTAAGACTTTTATAGGACACTGTGGTAGGCAATTAATCAGGAAATGAAATGTGCATTCAGGAGTCACTGCTGGGTAATATTTCACCAACTTTCATGTCAACTCTGATTTTGAAATGTATGTACACATGGTGTGAAGGTGGTGAAAGAGTAAAGGTCAGTAAAGGTCAGCAGATCAGCACAGTCAGTGGAGTTCATTCTCTGGGGAAAGGGAAGCTACTCGAAATGTTTCACATCAACCCTGCGATGACACCCATATACTATATAATATCTTCTGAATTAAGCTGTCAAATGTGTAGGGGCTACAACCACTAAAAGAAGGAGAGGTAAAAACAAGTGTTATTACTACACATTTTTAATAAGTATATTACTTTTGTAAACAAGTGTGTTATGGAACTAAATCCTCTTTTTTAAAATAACAAACAGCAAATATTGCAGCATCTCCAAAGCATCTGTCCTAACTCTGTTTTCTGCATATTGTTTCTGACGTGACCTGCCATGACCTGCTGCACATGCATGTCATATTAAGATTAATCCTCTGTGGACATAAAACAAGTAGTAATTCAGAAAATACTTTGCTCAGTAATGGTACTAAGGGTTTTGTAATTCCTTAGCCACTGGGTGAAGAAAGAAATACTACAGTAACATATTACTGAATAACACATTCATGAAAAGATATAAATAAATAAAAATAATCTTCCTGCAGCAAAACGTAAATCACAAGTGTCAATGGGTGAAACCAGATTTTATGCCACAGAAATACTGTTTTATTTTTAATTAACATATTAAACATGGTATTTATATTAAAAATTAATTCACTGTCATTTTTTTATCTTCATACATCCTCTCATGACAACTCAAGAGTTATTATGATGAGCTGCAGTTTAGGACCTGAGTTAAGTTTAGACACATACAAGCGACCTGGCAACAGTTTTAATGTTTTATGATGATTTATGAAATGTTTTATGGATGTTTATGCTTATGCAACCAAAAGACTTGTTTTAGTTATCAGGATTAAATCGATCTTCCAAGACAGTTTTCTCATTCACCTGAACAGACAAGAGAGCCGAGTTTGGCTGTCGTACTGTTTTCTGACTGGTATTTTAATGTGTCATGACAATCAGTGTCACAGTAATACGAAACACACTGTTTAATGCATCGTCTTCCCTTGTAACATCTATTATTATCTGAAGTGGGCTATGTTGATTTACTGTTAACATTAGCCCCGTATAAATACACATTTAGCAGCGCTGCCAGGGCATCTCATCGTGACACTGAATATTCCCAAAGCTCCGAGGTGTCAAATCAAAGCTGAGAGATATGGAGAGTGTGTTTGCGTGTGTGCGTTCTTGCCAGCGCAGGCTTACAAATATAGACTCCACTATCCAAGAGGAACATGAATGAGTACGAGAGAGCAAGTAGAAGAAAAAGGTCTGAGTGTATGTACACACACGTGTATTGTCTGCTTGCTGCTACTGTTTTCCATGTTCCAAACAGGAGCCACAGTGTTTACACACGTATCGTTTGCACATTAACACATTGAGCTCATCTCTGTTTAAGACGATAATACTGTACAAACAAGACCAGTTTAAATGACTGTGTATTTCATTTCATATGAGCTCTGTGGAATGAAAGCACAGGGATTATGCTGCTAGGTTTGGGGGGGAAAACTGCTTATTTGCATAGCCTTAAAAAGTTTCCCATATACTGTGATGATGGTCTGTGGCATTCTCCAACAGTGAGTCTTGGCAAATGTGGAAGAAACCTATTTACCATTTCTTTCCTCTACACCCATTCCCTTCCTTCCCCTGGGGACAGGCAACCCTGAGCACTCATCACAGAAGTTAGCATTTGCATAGAGGCCAGTTATGTGGTTTTAGAGTCCTATGTGATTGAACGCGGCATTAACATAAGGGCCGACGGCAGGACCACGTGGTCGAGCGTGCTCAGACCGGAGTTATGGCCTGCTGTACGTGACCAAGCATAAGAAGTGGGGAGTACACAGGTGAGGTCATACTGGGTATAGTGACAAGAAAGTTCCCCTGAGCACAGCAAAACGTTTCAGCAAAGAAAAGAGGGCAAACATGTATCTAGAATTACACATTAAGACAAACCTCTCCTGGAATAAGGTTTCTGACAGAAAAGGGACGTCCAATGATAAAGTACTGAACAGGTGTGACATTTTTCACACATTAAGGAGTCAGCTATTCCGTGGGGATTAAATATTGGGAGAGTGACGCTCTGCTGCTCTTCCAGGAAGTGCACCTGTGCCGCTGTGGGGCTTCAGCTGGTGGGGGTGCTGATGATGTTGCAGGCTCAGCTCAGCTCCGCCTGCGTGACCTGTTAATGGCCTAGCGGGTATTTGATGACAGTTGCAAGAATCTGAGGCTCAGGGTGTCCTTTACAGCTGTTAAATCTTTGTCATCAAATCTGCCTGTGCTAAGTTGATTTATGCGCCGCTCCGCAGGGCATGTTTCTCGGTACCCCCCCCAGTTAGAAAACCCTGTGAACTCTGATCTAAGATGGGGGTGTTGAGAAATAATTATGACACAATATATTCCTGTAATCCCTCCATGTCAACAATGAGCACACGAGTGCCTCAAATGAATGTCCAGCTCTGCGGCGAGGCAAACACACAAGAAACACGCGTGTGCCAAAACATGTGGACTTCATAGTTAGCAGTCCGTGTCATTCTGTGTGCGTATGTCAGAAAGTGAGAAGGTCCCATAGACTGAGTGTCGAGCCAAAAAGAAAGGAGAGGCTCTGCGGTGTCTTGTAAATGTCCGTCAGTTCTTTAACCATGTGATCTGTTGCTTTGCCCCTTATAAGCCCTCTGGCCAACACGTAGCAAAATGCATGACAGTTATTCACAGCTGCCTTAGGCAAAAGGTTTTAAGGGCTGAAGAACCTTTGGAAACTTTAATTTACACTTGACCCAAGCACCTGCTAACCACTTCCACTAGAAAAGATGAAAAAAATGAATGTAATTTAGCCACAGTTTAGAACAGAGGGATATATTGTCACAAAGAGGATTCATCCTACTAAACAAGCCATTGCTTCTACATTTTTAATCACCAGTCAAAGTCAAAACATGATGATGTAGACGTAAGCAACATGAACAATAATGCTAATTGCTAAGAATTCAATTTTGCATGATAAGTTTGTTAACTTACTACAAAGGGATAAGGTTGAGACATGTGCAGTATGAGCACTGTTTATATATTGGTATACTGACATTTCATTAAAATACTGCATGCAATACACATCACTATGTGTTATGTTTGCTTTTTAGGGAATATAACAAATGTAATATTAGTCATAAAACCCCAGCATCGTTGAATGTTATGCAGGGTTTTGCAGAAGCATCTGAAACAACAGTATCTACTGATATGGTTGACAAAAATGGACATTGAAAGAACATCTTCGGGCTGAGTCCATCAAATACTATATCTATATAATTTAGTGAACATTCTGCATGTATGCACAAACACCACCAATCAACTCAAGATTTTGATTGTTCCAAAGCCAAAAAACAAACCGGATGTTCCCATTGTTTATAGGTCTAAATCAAGTTAACATATTCTGCTAGTGTATGTTTTGTTAAAATAAATGTTCCCCAAAGGTTTTTGGTGACAACAAACCCTCACACCTCCATTCACAATATAAATCATGACAAGTGGAAATCTGGGCATCATAACATTTCAGATCATTTTAACTGCAATTTCTGTGAAGAAAGCTCCAGTGCGGAACCTCTATTGCCCCCAGTGGACTTGTGAGTAATTACAAAAACACTGCGGTCTCTGTGACCTAGTTTGATCTCTCACTGCTATGCTTCACACAAACACAGAGAGAGAGACACACAACTTGTGCTTTGCAAGACAAAGAGACTTTTTCTCTATAATACTCTATTAATATAATAATATAATTAATACTCTAATCTATAATACTTCGGTAAGTTATATGTCGTTTGTCTCTGTGAAAAGCTAAAACCGTCACCGTGATAAAAAACACGATTATGAGATCCTACTGAACATCGTGCTTTACTTTTATCAGTCTTAAACTTTTTATGGGTGCAACTGTCATGCTTTACTTGTGCCGTGTGCTTCTTCCACCTCACCTGCTCAGTCATGACGTGTGTGTGCAGTGCAGTGATGTTGCCACAGACAAAAGCCAAACAGAGAGAGAGAGAGTCATGTGGAGTTGGTAAGCTGAATCAGCACTGTGTGAACTATGGTATGAATGTAACAGAAGTTACACACTACAGCTTTAATACCAGCTGCTATTTTTGAATGGGTACAACAGCCATCTACATGATTTGTGTATGCTATTTTAAATGTAAACACATAACTCTTAAGTAAAAGGCTGCAAATATATTCGGTGACCAAAATAAAATCTCCCACGACCAACTGGGAATAAATTGTTTAAACTACATTTAAAAACAGTCTGATAATCTTTCTATAATAAAGTGCACCATAGGTTCTGGTCAGCAGTGTGTTATTACTGATCCACAACAGATGCTGCTGGAGGTGACTAACAGGGTCATGTGTCCGTGTGTTTGTATGTGTATCTCTTTTGTATGTGTGTGTATGCTTACATGTAACAAAAATACTGCCCCTAACTGCAGGGGCCTGGTTCCCACATGCAGCTGCTAATAGGAAAGGTGCATATGTGTGTGTGTGTGTATAGCCCTTGCCTGACCATGGCCCAGTCCAAGTCTTAGCATGCTCATTTATAGCCAAGCAGCCCATCAATCTTAATAGAGGAGAGAAGTGCAAAGAGCCGATGAAACGCCTGACATGATCACTATTCATTCATTGGGGGCGAGGAGAGAGGGAGGTGTGAGAGCAAGGAGTCGCAGGGAAAGATGAGAGGACGGGAGACGGTGGAGCAGGCAGGGTGAGGGTGCACAGAGGGAGTGAAAGTGAGCAGGGTGGGAGGGAAGAAAGATGTGGTGAGAAAGAGGGAGGCAGCAAGTTGTTTATCCCTGTAGGTGATAATAATGATCTGATCCTCTGTCTCGCTGTTTGAGTGATTGCTGGCAGAGCCATGTGAAAACTGCTGAGCAGGCCAAAGTGAGGGGCACACCAGATCATATTGTCACTTAGTATGTGTGTGTGTGTGTGTCTCACACTGTTTTACACCCTCTCTCCGTCTCCCTCTCTCTCTTGTTGTCTTCTTTGGGATTTTTCTGGAGTGAACAGTTAAAGGACATTTTGGTGGTTGGGTTATGTGACTGGCACGTCGTGTATCTCAGATAGTGGTGGACAGGTCACATGCCTAGCATTAGATCACACTGTGCTCTCTGTTTATGTGGCATGTCTGTACTGAAACCTGGTATGGAATGGGCCCGCATGTGTGTGTGTGTGTGTGTGTTTGAGGCAATAGAAGGTCTGCTGAGAGGTTGGGAATGGTGAGATGATATTTGGCAATGTGCTGCGACACCGCGCTGACACAGGACACTGCGTCTTCATACAACACAGCTCTCACGCTTACAGGCAGGTGTTTCCTGATAAATATTGACTCAGTGAGGCAGTATTTGCGTTTTGACACTGGTCCATGTTTACTTGTTTACATTGTAGCAAAAGAAAGGAAATGCAACGATCGACGGTCCAAGACACAGCTCCAACAGTCGGCCACCAGGCTGTCAATGATCGTCCCCAATCCTGGTCAACGCAGTATGTGCAGCAACCATGTCAGCTTAGTAACGTCTAATTCATCAAGATTTAGTGTCATTTAATGTCACTGAGAGAGATCCCTGTGATTGGCTCAAACCAAAAAGCCAATCACAGGACATCACCGTCTGTCAGTGAGAATCTGTTTGGTTCCAGCCAATCAGAAGATAGGAAAAGGCCCAACAATTATGAATAATATAACCTTAAGCGGCTGTGTGATGACCAAGTAACAAGACAAACAATGCTGCAGTGTATATGTGCCGCCACCAAATAGCTCTTCTCTTTTTTCAATGACGAATACAGACTACTGCCCCCTGCTGGTAAGGAAAGTCATTTCCTGGCATGCAGGCACAGAATTTTCATGCTGGGCAGTGTAGGCGAGCACTAGTGTTAGATATTGACTGGTGAACAGCCTGATGCACTAATTGGTAGATTCTGCATTTTATTACTGGCCTACATGCAGCTGCAGGTGGTACACCTCTGATAAAAAATAAAGAGGTAAATATACAAAGGTGACGTTGGCCATTCTCAGCGTCCATCGTCACCACAGTTTCAGTGTCTTTATCTTTCGCATATGTCACACACACAGCAAGTCCTGTTCCTGTTTCAAAGTAAAAGCACTCAAGCCTTTCAGTTCCGTGATTCCATTGAAGTTTTATTGTGAAATATGTGCAGCAACAACAGGTCCATGGCATCATACTGAGAAGTAACTATTTTGAGTCCCGCCCTTTTATTTGCATACTGGCACTGTGCACATGTGACATTCACCCATTCTCAGAGTCTACTGTTTGTTTCTAGTGTCTAGTTTTTATTGTTAAACAATAACATTATAACAATTATTGCCGGGAATGTACACTAAATGTGTAATATAAGTCCAGTTTTTGGTTATTTTAATATGGACTAAATATCTAAATAAATAGATCGATCTTTGGGAATCTTTAATTTACTGCAATTTATGTTTGCTATACCTCATATAGATATGTTCTCACTTCACACATTGCAGACCACACACAAATCTAGTGTGAAACCTGATTTGATATGAAGCTCCACAAGCATGCGTGCATAAATATCATCTCCATTAATAGACTGCAAACATGACACCTGACCCTTTATCATTCGTGATGAAACATGTACACAGTAACACTACAGAATTAAGAATTATTAAATATTTCACGTAGCCAATAGATTGCTCACATTGTTTGGTTTATTTTTGATTTTCACTTCTTGAAATAATTGGCAAGATAAATCCAGCGCACATCAAAGCACTTCAAATATTTAAAACCTTATTCATGTTCTGTATATTTTGTCTGTAGGTCTGAAAGCCAGGACCACAGAGGGCAGGGTGGTGAGGTGAACCCAAGAAAGCCTGCAACAGCTGTGAGAAACCATCAGATCTGCCATTCCTCACACTTCAACAGCCAACAAGACGGCGATTTATGACGACCAGAGAGGGAGAGAAAGAGACAGAGAGAGAGAAGGACGGAGGAAAAAGATCAAGCGGTGGAGAGGGAGACATAAACAAAGAGAAAAGGGGAAAAGAATGATATAAACAGTGAAAGGGAATAAAATTGAAAGGAGATGTGATAAGCGGGTAAATTGACAGCAATAAAATAAGATAAATATACAGAGAAAAGGGTGACGCAACAAGACACAAGTAGAAGGAAACACATTTGTAGTTGCCAGAAATCGAGTAGAGCTTTGAAGATTAGAAATGGACTGAATTTATTGAATAATATTGTACAATTACACATGTTGGTGTAGTGACTGCAGTGAGGGCGAAACATGAGCGGTGTGAATTGTCCTATAATTAAAGCTGGAGTGCGTAACTTTTGTTGTTGACGTTACTATTCTGCCTTTGTTTGGACGTCATGAACAGAAACAATGTGTCAGCATCTGTATGTTGCTGTGTCCTTCACCTGAAAACAGGCTCTGTCAAGCAATACTATCAGACCTATCTGACTGGAGGGAGCATTTGTGTGTATGCAGCGTCAGAGCAACAGAATTATATAAGCATTTAACCCCTTGAAGTTCAGAACGACCACATCTTTTGTGCAGTGTGGGAATGTCGCCGGGCAATATTGAGGAATACTATACTGAGGAATACAAAGAAAGATGAATCTGCACTGTGTCAACTCATTTTGCCTGGTTGCTTGTTTCAAAGTTACACACTACAGCTTTAATATGACAAGAATGACCAATTAATATGAGTATGATTTAAAAATGCTTTCATAAAACGGTTAAAACTCCTGTCTTATGGCAAACATGAAATGAAAGATCTCCCAGTCCCCCCACCTCCACCCTTCCTCCCGTCGTGTTCTCATTCTCTGTCTACTTGTCTTGTCTGCGGTGGGTTGCCGGTGCAGAAAGCTTGGTTTATTTGGTTTTTTTAATACAAGCTGACCCCTGTCCCCTGCTGTGCACGTGTGTGTGTGTGTGTGTGTGCATGCATGTGTGTGCGTGCGTATGAACAGTGAGCGCTCTCCCATGACAACCACGTCAGCGACCCAGAGACGGTGTCGAAAGAAGACCACACCGCACGGGGGGAACACACATTAACTCAACACACATTTACACACATGCATACGCACATGCACAAAAATAAACTTAAACACATATACACTCGTATATCTAAGAAAGCAGCATGGCATGTAGAAGAATATATGTGTGTGTGTGTGTGTGTGTGTGTTTATGTGTGTTTTAGTCCCGAGGAAATCTTCAGCATGTGTTAGATGAATCCCCGGGGCTCTCACTCGCCCATGATTGGCTACTCAGCTGGCTGTGTTTGTTTCCACAGCGACAGAGCTGTCACTGCCTCCTACCACCCAGGTAGAGATGTCAATCACGCTGGCTCGCAGCCAACCACACACAGGCCACACTGCAACCAGCCCCAGCATAGCACCCGTAGTTAATGATTTACCAATCGACCAATTAGAATTAGGATAATCTTGGTCTGGAACATCCAGTGTACAACAGTTATTTATACAGAACTTGGCTTTTTCCAGAAAAGTAATGCATATCTAAGTATTTAATTGAGCTCAGGTGCAACATAACATTTATGAATTACGATAACTTCATTCTCAGTGGCTGCTTTTGTGCAGTGGCTGGTACATCAGTAATGTTATTAATAATTACATGAATAATGTTCTTAATTGCACCTTTATGGCTTCTGCAATGACATCTGTGTGCCATTGGGAATAATGCAAATGCTACTTGTAGCACAAATGTGATAATTAAAGCATACTTTACTACTCCGTCTGACAGAGGACTTTCTATTCAGGGAATTGGGGCAAATATGTGCAACACAGTGTCTTGCACCACAGCGTCACAGTCATGTGTTCACAAAAATAGACGAGCATACGAGGATGAAGATTGACTAATGTCACTAATGCAAAAAGCCTTAATAGATAATACAACATGGTCACTTGTTATGCATTCTGTGTTATTGTGATACAGGCAAATTGTGAATTATCAAATTATTACAGATCTTTGGTACAGTTTACATCTTTGGTAGACATATTCCTTTACCTTCCTGCTCACACAAACAGAACAAAACATCACACAATATGGTCCACAAGGCTGAGAACACATGGTCTGCTCTGCTTATAAAGACCACTTGGTATTAGTAGTGCTGTGTGTGTGTGTTTGTGTGTCGGTGTGCCAGTTATGGCCTGAGCTTAAACTGCTTGTAGCGTTGCTTGACTACAGAAACAGAGGAATATGTCCTTTTAAATGAACCAAAGCCCTTTAACAATTTACCTCCCTGTGGAAAGTGTAGGGTTCAGCGGACAAGCAGGAGGAGCCGAAGAACAAACCCCCCCAACTTGGTGATCATTGGGCATTCGTCTCTGCTTGTGAAAATGTCACATACTTCCAGTCGGATTTGCATCACCAAACTAAGGATTTCTATATTTAGTCACTCCAAGAGACTCCTGCTCTACCAGCTGAGAGGTATCAATGCCCTCAGTATGTCAATGAGATGAAATAGAGTATCACTAATCTAACCAGTAGTGTCTGTCCTTCCCCTGACCACCACATATCTGCTGTTGTGTAAGGCATTGTTAAAGTGGCTTTAACAAACAAAACAACATTCCCAAGTGCAGTCCCAGAACCCTCATCACACGACTGCACAGCATTTAACGGCCGATGTGTGTTTCTGGTTACCAATGCATCTTTGTTAATGTGTTTGCTTTAAATGCCTGTGTGTCGTTAATCCCCGTCCTTGCCCAACAGTCACACACACTGCTGTACGTACACATGGCACTTGGTCCCTTGTGGGCAACGGTAGCTCCTTCACTGTTTTCCTGCCTCTGCTCGGCTGAATACAGTAAAGCCTCTTCACTGTAATCACTGATCAATAATACTGATCACAGGTCAGTCATCAATACTGCGCCATCTGCTGCCATTTCTCTTGAGCAAATAACACACAGAGGCTTGACATTAGACAGAGTACATTTACATGACATTAGAAACAAATGTAAATAATTGTGTCACTCTGACTAAAGCTGCACTTTTAAAATACTTATTACACAGCTATAGTAGATAATGCAATTTGGACTCAGATTACTACTGCAATGTATACCCACATATGGACTCAGACTGGCCTGAACACCAGTGTCCAAGAGGAAATGAATTGGGCTTGTAACTGAAGGGTTGCCAGTTCAAACCCCAGGGTGGGTCAAGGGGTGCTGAGCAAGGATAGTCATAGTTTCTGGAAAAAATCTAAACAACATTTCTTATTCTTATTTTATTGTTAATATTTCTATTTTCTCTTTTAAAATTGTTATTTATATATTTGTATTTTGCACCAAGGGAGTGGCACCCAAATGTCGTTGTCCACAAAATAACGACAATAAAGGCTATTCTATTCTATTCTATTCTATTCTAAGGATCTGCTAACAACTGACTGAATTCTTAACTAGAAACCACCTAATACAAGCAGAGCAAAGCTGTTTGTATACTTGGAAATGGCAGTTGAAAGTGCAATTAAATGTAGTCGTATGTCAACTTAACTGTGCATGGAAACGTGTAAGATTTAGGAGGTATATTGTTAGCAGAAAGTAAATATACTACCCAGGAGTATGTTTGTATATAATCACTTGAAAATGAAAACTGTTTGGGTTTTGTGACTTTAGAATACACCTGAAAAGACTAACTGTCCTGAACAATGAACAATGACATCCTGTACGCAGTCACTTTGTTTTTGTACCTTTAATTGCACTTCATGAGTATTTTAAGATACAAAACTAGGAACAAAAAAGGAAAACCTTATCGATACCAATACTTAACACACACACAGACATAATCCCCTCCATCCCTCCATCCCTCGAACCCACACACACACACAGGTCTACAGTATGAACTCATCATTAATGCGTTGAGCCGGATGTTGCTGTGACCTTTTGCTTTTTAGGCCTGACCCCGGCAGACGACCCTAGAGAGGGATTAGTCCCACATACGTCTAATTAACCCCACAGCATACAGCTCAGACTGGACCAGCAGAAACTCATCCACACAACAACACCCTGCCCATGCTTTATTTATACTTTCTTTCAATCCTTATTTCATTTCATCCAAATTTTCCTTTCGAATAGAAAATGGCTTAACAAGGGAGCACATTTTTTTCATCAAACAACTTTACTTAAGCATCGGCCTATGTCTCGCATCTTAATTCCCAGACACCCCTCCACCTTGACCCACCCACTAACACTCCTCGGGACCAAGCTAACCTCTGTGTAATCCCCTTTGAAGCCTAAACAAGTGTATTTTGACTGTGGTGGTTTGCAGAAAGGAAGCAGAGGTGGGATTTCCACAAGAGTTTCTCGGCCTACAAAAGCATCAACACTGAAATCTTGCGGAAATGAGCCAACTAACAAAACACAGAAGACATGTGGCAGGAAAAAAGGTGCGACCGATCAGCTTACGCGTTATACCCATTGCTGGAGAATGACTTCTTAAATTAGTAATTTAAAGATATATCTAAAATCTTTGCATTACAATATCTAAAACTGAGAAGATGATACATAATCTGTATTTCTATCTAAAATGTACACACAGCTGTTTAAAATCCTGGCTGCTCACACACACCCAAACACGAGCACACAGCACAGTATGCAAAGTATCCTGGGTTGGGTTCAGATGATGCAACACAACACCCAGCTACTAAACAGTTGTACAGAACTGGACACTTTATTTAGGGAGGTTACCAAGCAACCCCTCCCCTTTGATTTTTTATAGTCTGTGGAAAAATAGCTCTGATATTTAGATTTCCTGTTTAGTTGGCTGAAGTTGCTGTCACACTATGAATAGATGAATGTGATGTACACAGTTTACCAACTTGTGTGCTGTTCACACCTCACACAGGCTTATAGTGTCACTGGTGGGCACGTAAAACAAAAAAGAATGAAGATATTTCTTGACTTGAAACTGAGGTTGGGAAGCACAATTTTTCAAAAATACTACCCCTATGTTTAGTAACACAAAGCTAAATGCAAATTGGTGAAGTATTCCTTTAAGTTTAGGGCTAACGTTTGAATTGTGGTCAAGTTAAGTTTAGGGATAAGGCTTTGTTTAGGCTGTCCAAATAAATATAATGTCCTAAGAAGAATAGCTATGCAAACCTATGTGTGCATGAGTGTGTGTACATTTTGACCTTGTGTGGACACACATTTTACAGGCTTTTTTCAGGGTTAAGACCTGGTTTTAGGGTGTGAATTGGGTTTAGGTTAGGGTAAGGGGCTAGAGAATGCATTATGTTGATCCATGTCCGCGTTAGGATATAAAAACAATTGTGTGGGTGTGTGTGTGTGTGTGTGTGCGTCATGTATGGGTTCCTCCCTGCAGCTGCAGCTTTTCCCAGCTGTGTCACTTTGATAACTGTGTGGTTACAAATGCCTGTCTTTGTTCCCATTAACTTGCGGCGCAGCAGACCATCTACACAGAGGAGAGTCTGTCACACAGGTGTGAAGGTGTGAAGGATATGAAATAAAGACTTTATATACACTGTACCTGTGAAAGTTGGTGTGTGTGTGCACGTGTTAAGAGGAAAACAAACAAAAAAGTACATTTCTATGTGAGCAAGAGTCTGATATTGAACCTCTTACACCTTAATCCTCGACACATGCCTCGACAGTTTAGTGTTAAAATGGATGAACACACTGAACATCGCTTGTCAATCAAAAATACCTTTCTGGGAATTTATGTGCAGATGAAATTTGAGTTGGTTGAAGTGAGGAACTTCTCTCCTGGAGGATCACTAATGTGAGGGCACAGGCAGAGGATCGGATGTGGGGGAGGGCAGAGGGAGCAGATGGGGGTAACTGGTTATTACAAGCATCCAGAGAGCAGGACAGATGGTTAGACACTGGTCAGGGTTATACAGCAAATGGTTGTAAAACAGATATGGGAAAACCATGTGTGTGTCACTCAAGAATGGATACATACTCTTACACAAACACTTGTGTAACTGTCATTTATTCTACACTAATAGAGAATGTAACTATTATTATATGGTTGGAAAAACACCCAGAATGCATTATTTCTAACATGTTTGTATCAGTAAAATCTCTTTACTGATTTAATTATCCCCATCAAAGTTATTTATTTGCCAATATTTGTCAGTTTGTATATTTTTGAGCAGTATAACTCAAAAAGAGTATTTAGGTATTTAGGTTATAGACAAAGGACAAAGTTACTCGTTTTCGGCGGTGACATGGAGATGGATCCCAATTTAGGATTATTTTTCAAGCAATAATTATTCCTGCGAGACGGGGGATTTGATCAACACTGGGAAACTAAGAGGCCTTGGTGGATGTTTGTGCTCTCTGAGTGCTTTATTTATGTCCAATTTTCAGTAAAGGCTTTATTGTTTTTTGTTGTTTTTAGAAAAGTGATTTTTATATTTACATCGTTATCATCTCTAAAATACTTCTCAGCTATCTCCTCAGTGGTCTCTGGGTAATTCCTGTCAAATATCTCAGTTAAATCTCCTGTGAGTTGGAGGTGTGTCACAGAGTGACATGGATGAGGAAGAACTGCACTTTTTGAATTCTAAAAATTAGATGTTTGGCAAGACTTGAGCAAAAAAAAACCCACTATAAAATACAGAAGTTGTACCACTGCTCGCTGTCTTTCTGCTGAAATTGTAAAACACATAGGGCTGATGGGAGCTGTCATGGTGCTGTGCTCCAATCATATTAAATGTGTGAGGTTATATAGAAGTGTAACCGGAGACAAAACTGGAAAGAGGGACTGGTTTAAGACAGTGTCCAGGCCTTGTGAAATAGCCCGTTTGTGAAAGTGTTTTGTAGAGGAAAGAAGAGCCAGTATATGAGATGCTGGTGCAGTAGAGAAACAAAAATGAAGTTAGAAAACACTCTCTGGCTAATTATGATTTGCTGCCTTCTTGAGAGGAATAAAAAGCATGATATTTTACTGAATCATACCCTTTTGCATCACATATAATCACACTGTATTAAATAGGAGACAACTTTCATTGAATATTCAAAATCACAGTACAAACATCACGTGACAAACACTGGCCATGTCCCAACAGAGTTTAAAACTAAAAAGTGGCCGCATAAAGACGTGAAGAGGACGGCTGCACTTTGTCTCCTTGTTCCAGTGAGGACAAAAAACACAGACAAAGCTTCCCAGATCACAACAACAGCTAAATAACTTCAAGTAGCATCAACAACCTCTTTCCTCCAGCTCTGCTGTCATCACCCTCAGGATCCGGGTGACACATCAGTTCACTGGAACCACAGACAGGCGCCAAGGGCGAGTCTAATCTGCTCGCTCATCTCTCTCTCTCTGTCTGTCTCTCTCTGGATTCCCTTCAGTCACACTCTAGCTTACACTTACACCTGCAGTGAGGCGAGACTATCCCACTCGGGATCTTCACAGAGGCAGGGAGATAGAGGAGAGCCAGCTCCATGCGTTTCATCTGTAACCACTGGTCACCGTTAGCTTCTGGTTGTCCTCTGTTTAGACATGTATGCAGCCTGTGTTTGTGTGTGTGTGTCTGTTTGTTTTTGGTCGTGGCTGTCTGTGTAATACCAGTTGTGTTAACATCAGGGCTTATTAAACTGATGGTGACAAAAAGTTATCACTCTGATAAAATAAGGGTTGTGTGTAATCTGGGCGGCAGAGGTAACCGCCAGGTCAGGATGCATTATAACAATGAAAATACTATGTTTTATAATAAGGAAAGCTGTGAAGGGAGAGAAAATACACTTTATTGTGTTGTTCTGGGGGTGCTGATAAGAATGATGTTTAGATAAATGGCTTCATTTCAGACTTCTTTCGTGTCGTTCCTATTCACCGTCAGATGTAAAGATGAAGCAGTAGCGAGAGGTTACTGAGGACACTTTTTCTTCTGAGCTAGTCAGTACGTTTACATGACATTAAAAAAAATTGAATAATTGCATTGGTCAGAGTATAACAGGACTTTAAAAATACTTGGAAACATGTTGTAACCTGAAATAGTAGCTATGAAACACATCCAAATAATGAGGTTGGGCGATGCATTATTATTATTGCATGTACGGTGCATGTTCAACTGGACCTAAATTGCATGGTCTAGTATGAGAAGATCCATTTTTGACACGTCGCCACTCAAATATAATTAATCTGGAGCCACAAAACCTATTTGACCCTTAAAATGAAGAGAATATCATGTATAAAATTTTTCTTATACATAAGAACTACAGTGTATTGGATTTATGAAATTTAAGAACTACAAAAAGTAAACTTTTGACATTTTAATTGCCTCTTGTTAAGTGGAGAAAAAATAACTACTTTCAAATTAAATAAAACAATATTTGGATTTTTATGTAATTCATGCTTGAGAAAACCTGCCTGGCATAAGTATGTGGATCCAAAGACGGACAGGGCTAAAAATGTGTACTTCTTCATGTACACATTACTTCATTTAAGTGTCGGGGATGGCTTTCGGGGAGGTTTTTAACGTAGGATGTGACGCACAAAATATAACACGTTTATTTACGCATTCATCTCTACAAAAAGAGTAAAAAAACACATGGAAATTAAACAAAAATAAACATCCCTATAGGTGCTCCACACATGGCTTTAAATTGGATGTAATAGAGGAAACTAGCACACAGAAGAGAAGGACAACAGTAAAACAAACATAATAAGCACCCATGTGTGGAAAAAAACAAACCATGATAGAACCACGTGAACGCTTTTCCTTTCACTGTTTTGAACATCTAGTATCTCTTGTATTTCTTATCCAAACAACGTCAAAGTCGGCACTGCACACACTGGAGCCCTTTGTAAGTCACCTGCCAAGTTTGAAGCCTGTCAAGCAACCCGTTTCCCGTTATGTGAGGAACAGTCAGACAGACAGATTTTCCTTGCATTTATGTGATGTAATGCAGCTTCTTTGTGTTGCAAATTTATTTTTAATTTTTCTGTAGAAACACTGTTCTGATGTCTGAGAGACCGAACTTACAGGGGATCCACGGTTACGCCAGAAAGTTGTCTCTTTCCACTTTAAGTATGTGTCATTTGTTGCCATCATTCAAATCCCATCGTTTGGTCTCATCTGATAATCAGTGTGATAAAACATGTCATAAATGACTCCTTTCCTCTTCCAGCTGGCAAACAACAAGTCAACATGAGATAGGGCTGGAGAAGAAAAGAATGATTTGAGTCTAGACAGGCCTTGTTGAATTCAATCTCCTGTCAACACCATGCCTGTCTGCTGCTTTGTGCGAGTGTGCTACGTTCCCACGATCAACCCACTACAGGAGACGCCGCTGGGAAGGACACGGCATTCGGACGCTAATGTAGCATGAGCGTCTCTCCCAATAAGACCATGCTACTGATGGTCTCCATGCATATGTGTGTATATTCATGATATCATCTCCCAGTGCTGCAATTACACACACCTTTCCATCCGGTTTAGACCCATGACCAAATAAACACACACACACACAAATATGTTTGTAGCGACTAAGGCTTGTGTCTGTAATTGAAATAAAATGGAGTGTGAGTAGAGGTTATGACCTGGAGGTTTTGGTGATGCATTATTAACTCTGCTCACCCAAAAAAGATACAGTCTCTCTAAAAAACACACACCCACACATCCTGTCATAGACGACTTCACATCTCTGACTTCTCCTCACCGTATATTTAACATGTTATGAAAATACATGTCTTTCCTGTCTGGATTGTTGCTGGATTTCTTATGAACCCTAAAATTCACTCTTTTTCACTTGCAGCACTTGTGGCTGGAGCGTGACAATAGCATGTGAGAGTCAAAACAATAGAAAGGTTGAGGGGAAAGGCTTACATCACACTGTAGAGCGATTGTTCAAGTTGAATGTTCCACTGTGTCTTTCTTTTTCAGACCCGCTTGATAAAACATCATTTGCAGGGATGTCAGTGCAGCTAAACCTACAGTAAGAAAAACCTCCTCACAGCCAGTGCAGTAGTGCACAAAGTACAAATACTTCTGTACTGTACAAAATTCACATATCTGTACTTTGCTATTTACATTTCCTCCAACTATCTTTGTTACTCGTTACTACCAAATACAATGAGAAGAAGAAGAGTTGGTAATGGTCTGTATTTATATAGAGCTTTTCTAATATTGATGAGCTGCTTTACACACTTCAACATGGGGTTAAGTGTCTTGCTCAAGGACACATATAGACTAGCAGAGCAAGGAATTGAACCAACGATCATCCAGCTGAAAGACAACACGCCCAACCACTGAGCCACTTTTAATACTTTAACTTCTACTTCAAAAACTTAAGTACAGTAAATGTCATATACTTTAAGACTTTTACTTAAGTAATATTATAAAAAAGTGACTTCAACTTCGACCAAAGTCATTTTCTGGTAAGATACTTGTGCTTTTACTCAAGTATACTTTATACACGATTTCTCACGGCCCTAACAGAGGACTTATTTAGATTTAGAAACTGAGAATAAATAATTAAATACATAAAATGCATTGCTTGACTTCTCCAAAGACCTTGTGACTACCTAGTTTTTTTCAGTGGACTCTCACCAGCTGTCAAACATCATTTTGTTTCATGAAATCTTTAAACAGTTGTTTTCGGAATAAATCATCAAGAGAAAATCCTGCCGTATACACACTTTTTCACCGCAATAGTCCGTCAACCACTACTTCAGTCCAAACCGTCACTTCACCTTGATATAACATCTATTTCTACAGAACAGACCTCCCCAAGTTGTTTTTCTCTCACTGCTAATTTAAATTCCTCGTGAACACCTTCCATCACATGCCCGATGGTCCGTGCCGAGCGCCCTCCCTGAGACCCTTTTATCACTCCCCCAATTCACACAGATAGTCACACACAATACACACTGTATGCTGTTCCTGGCCTTGACCTGTGACCTAATCTCCCATGATTCTCCTGTTTTTTGGATCCCACACAGTCCTGAGGTCGCTGAGCACAAACAGATGAATCCAGTGGACGTTCACCAACACAAACATGATGTACAAATACACACGTCGTGTATGTGTATCGAGGTCTTCCTGAGGTCTTTCTGCTTGACTATCCATCCCAATCTTGTGTGTTCAGACAGTATATTGTACTTAGAGTACACTACATGTGTAAAAGTGTGTCTTTTGATGGTCGGAGCCTTGTTAGCACACTGTCGGTGTGTGTGGTCATGTGTGTTGTCCACTCTGAGACTTAGTATTTCATTTAGAAGCAGTGCAACGACTCCCTTGACGGCTATAGACGTCACGCACTGTAACACCGCTGGGGCCTAAGAAAAAGGAGCGAGAAGAAGCTGGAACTGAAGTTAGAAAAAAAAACTGAAGTGAAAGCAGCATAGCTTTTAGGCCTTGTTTAGACTGTCGCCCAAATCGGATTTTTAAGCATATCCAGATTGTATATGGCTTGATTTTTTTGGCAGTCTAGACAGTTAAAAAACTCATGAGATCTGATTTTTCCAAAGCTGATTCAGAACACATACTGAGGTGGTTTCAAATGCAATTCTGAAAATCAGAAACTCAGAAAATCTCGGTCGCTCGGACAGGAAGTGTCTTCTGCGTCAGTCGCAGCGCGACCAGACCGACAATAACAACAACGACGTAGATCCAGAGAGACGGAAGTTAATTAGAGGCACGTTAAACGATTGACACAGTGGAAGACAATAAGACTATAAAAGCAGATGTCACTGGTCTGCCTGCACCACACGCACTGCCATTCCAGCGGTGATGGCACGAAAGGCAGCACAACTCCGCAGTCTCCAGTGCAATGAGAAGACTGTTTGGCCATTTGACCGAAACAGGCACAGATTTCTGTCGTCCATTTTGTAAATTTTGTTTCGACTGTTTGTTTTTCCGGGGGCGTGGCCTGTAGCTATAGAAATACATGTGAAAGACTAGACTAGACTAAATATGGACATACACAGATCTGATCTGGTCACTTGCAAAATATAATGTGAACAGTTGGTCAGGAAGATCAGATTCTGTTCGGATATGTTTACAAATCCGATTTGGGCTGCAGTCTAAACAAAGCCTTTAGACGCAACTTCATTGTGAAGTCAAGTTCCGCTAGAATTAAGTTAATAAAGAAATGTATATATAGTGGTTTCAGATTCAGCGTCCCATCTCTTCTCCTTACGTGACCTGTGGGAGCAACAAGATCCATTTATGCTCTTCGTCTTGTGGCAAAACATACTATTCATTGTTGTGGAGAATGATGGTCTTTACATTATACGCTCAGAAATCTAAAATTATGCACCAATTTATTCTGAAATGTAATCATCCAGGCCGCAGACATGCCGATGACTGGGTTAATGTCCTCACGTTCCCTTCTAAGGACATGCACTGCCTTACCCCAACTCCAATTATGACAACAGAAATGGCCACTTGTTTGGTGTTTGTTGCATGCATGTGGGCTGGATGCATAGATGTGTATGAATGAGTATGTCTATGTGCCCTATATGAGCACAGCGTGTCTAAACAGGGAGGTGTTTAAGCCTTATAAACACTAAACATAGTGGGCTGTGACCAGCATGCTGCTTATGATTAGCAGGTTACAGCAGCGTGATCAGAGGGAGCCATGCGAGCGGAAACCAGAGAATGAGTTTTATGTGGAACTTAATTTAGCATATATTCCTAGAATTAGCTCCACCGTGGCAGGGCTAATTTCAGACGCACAGATGTAAAGGCTAAATATAACACAGCAAAACATCCGACAACACATGCGAAGACAGAAACGAATAAACTGCACTCTTTGCTGCATTATCACATACACATACATTGCTGTGGTGCACAGATTTCCACCCAAAATGCACATGGAGCAGATGTGGGTATAGCTGAGCTATAAGGGCTGCGTATAAAGAGCTGCCTTTCCTTGACAAGAAACCCCTAAAAAGATAAGCATCATAAACATGATGCTTATTTGTGTCTGTGCGACAGCGCAAGCTGCAAAACATTTCTGACCAAAGGTCCAAGGTGCCTCATTATCAAGTTCAGAAAGCAGATGTCTTCATGCACAACACTTCCTAGCCGAGGTGCTGTGGAGGAATCAAACGAGACCTGGTTTTGAGCAGCTCATTACCGCCATAAACAACCACGAGACCTCAAGCCCCCACTCAACCTGAGGCCTTTATGCCCTGTTGTCCGTGTCTGTCAGCAACTCCGACACACGCAGTCAAAATAAGGTTATCTCCACGTAAACATCCACAAGCCGACAATCCTTAACATCTGCATTTGAAACAGAAAGAAACCCGCGGTGATAAAAGTGAAAATCAACATATATATGTTCCATCACGTTGTACTGTAGTGTGTGTGTGTGTGGGTGTGTGTTTGACGCTGAGCAGAGGTAACGCCGCACAATCTGGATCGCTGATCTAAACACACAAACACGACAAGGACAATCAGATTTTACAAAGGCTCGTGTGTGTCTGTTTTGTATAAAGCCATCAGACACTGTGGCAGGAAAGAGCAAATCACTTACATATTTTAAAGACAGTGAGTGAGGGAAAGGAAGGGAGGGAGGGGGGGAGAGGAAATGAGTGGAAGGGTCTAACAAGAGCTGTGTGTCAGGTTGCGAGCGCGTTGGGGTGACAGCATTTTGGCGACACCTCCACAATTAACACCTTATTACTCACACATACATCAACGTGCCTTTTTGTGTGTGCATGGAAGCATGTGGGCCTGTTTTAGAGGCCGCGGTATGAGACGGACAGAGCAGTGAGTGTGTGAGTGTCAGTGTATCTCAGGCACTACTGGGGAAATGTGGGCAATTATTTTTCATGCATCCTTTGTACATATATCTAATAACCTAATTATAATCAGTATTGATTTCACTGTGAAACAAGGATGCCTGTGTTTTTCATCAAGGACAGAGAAGCCACCTCAGCTAATTTAAGCTGGTGCGGCTTAAATAACTTGCAAGTCTACAAAAATACATCTGTACGCACACGCTGAAAGAGCATACGGGACCCAACAGGTAACAGACAGAAGTAACGTCTCAGGTCGATTGATATGTATCATGTTGTGATGAAATCATTGTTTTCTATTTACCTATAAAAATGTTTTCCCCAAAACCAAATCAATCTTGAAAGGTTTAGAACAACAAACACCTCATGACAGAACGGTGTTGGGGACCAAGTTGTTGGGGTTTTTTTTTCTGCAAAAGAAAAAAGTACTTTCTTAGTGTTTCAATATGTTTTACTTATACAAACAGCACATGAGAAAGGCTCAGCTACATGTGACGCTTTGTTTGCGCCCTACGATCCGTCCTAAATATGCATAACATTCCACATGATGTTTGACCATTACGGTGAGATTTACGACGCGTGGCATTCAAAAACATAGGAATCACACGTAATTTAATAAAAACCCTTCTGTCGTTGCATGAGGGGGCGCAGGAGAAGGGCTAATGTATTCTTTATGGGGCACAGCGACTCTGCATGGTTAGTGACCAGACCAGGAAACTGGAGGTGGACCGTGGACTCGCAGTTCACCCAAAAACTTCCTCTGTAAGTAGACCTCATCATCACCCACACACCTCTCTCAGAGTGTGAGCTGGTCACATGAACAGACCAAACCCGGGACACTGTTCTGGGAAACATTAAGCTTCAATGGTGAAAAAGGTGAATGCACTGAAAGTAACATACAAACAAATCAATATTCTAGCTCCAAAAATAAACGCACAGGATGTCATTTCTGCCACTAGGGGTCTCTCAATCAAAACAATAACAAAAGATGTAGTTTGATTATATGGAATTAGTCCATTAGTGATAAATACACACAATAAAAACAAAAGACAACACACAAACCAAGTAGTACAAATATTTCATGTTTCATAACAAGTTTGCCTCTGATGTTATGGCAGGTTACGCAGATGACACCATAACTTAGGTTTAAAAAGTGTCATAATGTGTAAAATATGTGACACTGATCCCGTCTTTTTAGGGCGTTTCATTGCAGAAAAGTTCAACTTTACATATTTAATCCAATCTCATTTAAAGGTTTAAAGAACAATGCTCTGAAACAAATGCTCCCACTAAGCGAGGAAGACACAAATTCATGATTTCATTAATTATCATAGTGATAAATATCAGAGGAGTTGAAAACAGTCTGCACATTGGGATCATAGGTTATGATGCTGACCTCCTGCCACTTCCTCTCACCCTGAAAGTCATTCATAACAGCAACTCAACAGTTCCCTCACAGTCTGAATCCACTCCTCCCCCTCATCTCCCACACTCCCCTCTTCCGTACCTCCTCCCTCCTATCTGCGTCTTCGCCTGCACCTCCCTATCACCTCACCCTGCTCCTCCTGATTCTACAAAAGCATGTGTGTGTGTGTGTGTGTGTATATCGCTTCAACCTTCATACGCAGAGACGATAAGTGATAAGTGTGCCCCGTGTATGTGTGCGTTTGTGTGTGTGTGTAAATAATGAGCTTGCGGGGGTGAGGACATTCCATCAGACAGACGTCTCCATGAGCAATCAGTCATTTCATTCGAAACTAACCAGATTTTCACTGAAACATCATCCACATACGTTTGTACCGAGGAAGACAAGCTGCCACCCTCCTCGCTGCCATATTTATCGTATCTCTGACCTTTTAATTACACACAAATTACAAAGACAAATACACACATTTATCTCGCTCATGGCTCTCCTCTCTCTCTCTGATATCACAAAGTGAATCCTGAGTCCACAGTTGTTACACACATAACTTCTGGGACTGCTCTCTCTCTCTCTCTCTCCCTCTCTCTTTGTAGTCGGTTGGCTCGGTCCAGTCGCTGTCTGGTGGCGAGGCCGAGGTTATTTATCACCCGACGGTGAAACAGAGGGGGGCTTGCCAGGCGCCCGGACCTTATTAGTGAGATTTACAGTGTGCAGGAAAATCTCTCAGGGGGGAAAATGCTGCTATAAGCACCATCAGTTGTTCATCAGATAACACCCGCACGTCTACAAGACGACACGGTCACCAGGTAAAGCAGAAACATGCCCGATTCACAACAGGTTAAAAACATGAGCCAGAGTGACCTTTAACCTTCTGACGTAAGGCCACAAAATGAATTGATTTCGAAATGATTAATCAGTTTGAGTTTGGTTTTTTTTTGAACATGTGGTTTCAGCTTCTTAAATCTGAATATGTTCTGTTGTTTCTCTCTACATGAATTGCGTTTTGGACAAAACGAGACATTTGATGTCACATAACTGTGAAGTGATTAAGTTATTATTGTGAGCTTTTTGTCATTCGTCATTTTGGGGGACAATACATAGACTCGTCTGCTCAGTCGGGGGCCAGTCAAGTAAAAAAAAAAAAAGCCCAACTTTTTTGGGAAAAGCAACGTCGCGGTGGACGTTATGAGCTCAAGATTACATATTAATATGCCATATTAATTCCTTTTTTTATATGTACTCTTGCCTCGTGTGAGCTTTTCCGTCTTTTACTTCTTATGTCTTTTATCCATTATTCTGTACAGCACTTTGGTCCACTGTGTTTGTTTTAAAGTGCTTTAAAAATAAAGTGTAATTGGATTGGATACTTTCAAAATATAAGTGCTTGTTTTAATATGCAACAATAAAAAAAATCATATTTATTATGCAACATCCATCTATTCATTTAGAAGTGACTCGTTACAACTTGATTTTGTTTGGAGGGCCATATGAAATTGATTGGAGGGCCGCAACTTTGAGACCACTGCCCTAGACTTAAACATTACCACTACTTGCCCTACCTTAACGACTAAAACAAAGGTCAGATTATCATCAACTTTTGCACACAAGTGGACAAGGCCCTCCCAATTTACTGGTCTTCAGAGTCAAATCTGTCCCCAAAAGCAGACTAGGACACACAGTCTAAGAATAGAGCACTTTATATGGACTACTGTAAAAGTTTCCATATTTTATTCCTTCTTTGGACACTTGCCTTTTTCCAGAGATTCCAAAATCTACCCTCACTTCCACACACACAAAATGTACTGAAGTTGACACGGTCACACCTGTCGTGCCTCGACACAGCTTTGCACAGTGTCAGTGCGAGTGTTAAAGGTGATTGTGTGCTCGTCGTGTAGCATGCCACTCAGCGGCAGGGCCTGCATCCTCTTATCGAGCTCTAAGTGCTGGAGAGGGTGAGAAAAGATGAACCGCCACCTCTGTGGTGTGTCTCTGTCGCAGGCTCGGGCTTCAGGATCTGCTCCGATAGCAGCCGGCAGTATCAACACTGCACTTACTGGGCGCACAAGTGTTGTTGGACACACAGATAGTCACACATTTGTGCCCTAGTGTTTATAGTTTACCCACACACATGATATTACCGCCACTGCCATTTCCTCTGACTTCCCAATGGCTCCAGAACCTCCGCAGATCTTGTGTAAATCATCAACACGTACTAACATTTTGAGTGTAATCACAGCATTAATTTGCTGGAAGAACTTGGCCAAAGGGAGTAAACTGTCGTGAATGCGGTCGTGCTATAATGTCATCCAGAGTTTTACAGTCTTATCTGGCAAAATATATTTCCTTGGCAAAAATGTGTCTGATTGAAATACTGCAGCCGAGGCACAGCGAGCATGGGAGCGAGCCTCGAGCCTTGACATCCAGTCAAGTCTACAGCTGCGATGTTATATGCATGAGGCCACTAAACATATCTTGTGGAACACTTTCACTATCATCCATATGCAGAAGCTTCTTCCTTCCTCCCAGGCAGCGGCGGTTGTGGGCTGCACGCTCCTGCCGAACGCTCTTCTCAGAAGCCAAAGAAAGTTGTTTTCTTGGCCTCTGCCACGGGTACAACAAAAGTCTTTGTATTTTCATTTGTGCGACTGCGAGTGTGTGTGTGTGGATCTGATAACTCAGATGGAGGTTATTTTAGACTTAGTTCCTCTGCTCCTCAGATGCTGTCAAAGAGACAGAGGCAGGATGAAAGATCACAGAGGGAAAACCACAGAGGAAGAGTGTGTGTGTGTGTGTGTGTGTGTGTGTGTGTGTCTCTATGGCCAAATTTACATGGCAAAAGTTCATTTTCTGCACTTTGAAGTGGGGAGTATCAGTGTCTAAAGAAAACACAGTGAGAAAAGAGCAGTTGACTGTGTGTTTGTGGGTGTGAGGGAGAGGAAAACAGAGCATGAGAACGAGGTGAAACCATTACTACCTTCTTTATCATCCTCCCTCCATCCTTCCTCTGCCTCTCTCAATCACCATCATTTCTTTCACTACTTGTCTCATAGCAGCAGAATGATGAGACCTGGTGACTCCAGCGCTCATAAATTTGATAATGAGTCTCTTCATTAATGTGATGCCGACTCCTCCCATCTCCTTGTGTATGTATGTGTGTGTGTGTCTGGTTCCCTCTGTCTTCACTCTTATCTCTTACAGAGATGAAAAGTGCTCAGACCCCCCCCCCACCCGAAAAAAAGGAACATATTACATATATAAAAACAGAGAAAAGAGCAGAAGATAAATGAGAGGACGATGAACACAAACCGTGGGATAGTTAAAATACAGTCTGTGTAGGATCATGTCACACTGAATCAAACATAATTAAATGGGGGAAAACATGCTGAAACGAGATTGATAGTAAAATTTGATTAATTACCATCAACCAATCAATTAATCGTTGACAAAAGTTCCTAAATGCAATAAAAAAAAAATCAAAGTTTAGCGTTTCGATTACTCATGTCACATATTTAATATTTACTTTAATACTATAAAGTCACATATGGTCATATGGTTATTCTCATAAAGAAATAGATCAAAATCATAAAGATTTTTTTTAAGTTTGTAGTCTGACAACAAATAAAACATTTCCTCATCTGAATAATCACATTTTGTTAGTCATTGAATTCCTGCAGCACTGCATAATTTTATAATAATGCTGATTTGACACACATGTTGTCTTTATCAAATAATTGCAGTGACTTTATTTGGATAGTAATTAATTGTGCAGCCCTATAGGCTCTACGCAGATATTATTATATTGTGCGATTTACCATTTCCCTATTGTACTGTATTATTATGTTGACAGCATAATAATAATAACAATAAAATAATAATATATTTTATTGACATAGCACTTTTTAAGGGTGGTAAAAAAAAAAGATCACACTTTAACATCATTTAGAATAACTTCTGCACTGAGTGAGTGTTGAAGTGTTTCAATTTGTCACACTTGCCAACATCTGTAGGTTCATCCCGCATATGTTCATAAAGGCTTCTGACCAAATACTCATCTGTCCATCCCACCGACGACCCTTCACCCTTTACCCCATGGCCTTCACGTCATCCACCAAGATTGTCAGTAACAAAAAACTTTAACAGGCAGCATGTGCGCCCTAAGACGCCGTTACCCTATAGGATCACATTTTCTTACCTTTATCCATTAATAGACACAAAGACACACTCCAGGTACAACATGTGCGCACGGGTTTTTACTCACTTTAAAGACGTCTCGTAATAGTTTTTATTGAAAGTGAGAGGGGAACAAGGAAAGCGGGTGAGATGGAGTTCGAGGGAGAGGGGCAGATGGAGACGGAGAAGTGGGGAGCTCGCTCCATCGCTGCCATGTCTAAAGGAGCTGGTATCTCCAGATAAAATAATCTGGTTATTCTCAGCAGCCCTGGGAGGAGACGTGCCTTTTTACACGGCACGGCTGTGTGAGATTACACGTGTCTTAATTACATCCACAGGGAAAAGATAGAGAACATTATGACACATTAACATAATTATTTACATACTACAAAATGTCAAGCCATTAGATTGAGCAAAAGAAATTTGACCACAAGTATAATTTATTAAATGAGGAGACTTGATAGCATGTCAATCTGTGCTTTACATGCATGCAACACATTTAATCTGGCAATCTGAATAGAATAAAATGAATAAAATGCTAATCAAATCATTATAATGAACATCATTCTGTCCTTTTGAGTAATGAAAACCATCATTCCATTACTTTTAAAAGCAAGAATAATGCTGTAACTACACTTACAGTATGCTAATTTCGCCGGTTTATTCTTTAAAAATGTCTGGCTTTATAATGATAACTAGGGGATACTGTATACGTCTATTATTTGACCATTTTGGTTGAAAGCAACATTTAAATACTAGTTTACCCAAACACACACATGTACAGAGAGAAACTGTGGCGTGTCAGCATTGGCTGATTCTTTTTTAGCAACAGTGAATGCAAGGTGGTCATCAGACCTCCCCGACACTCGCGTGTCATTCCCTTCACTTCTGCTCAAATATCTGACCAATCACACATTTTCACGACTTGCAGACTCTCGTCAACGACATTCAGATGACATAAAGACTCAATTTCAAGGTTTCTCTCAGCTCAGCACCTCAATGAGGCCTTGGCTGTCACATGGAGACCAACAGCAAAAAAAAAACAAAAAAAGGCCTGCAACTGATTTTGGGTTCTGACCTCCAGCTTCAAGATGCAATGAGTCTATTTCCAACTGAACAATTCTAGTGACTCAGTTTTCACTGCCCCATTACAAATAGATTGTGGGGTTAAGTCCAGGAAAATAGTCATAGTTTTAAGTTGCATCCAACTGTTTTCAAGTGTAGAACTTTTGAGAGGGTCAAACTCTTCAGTGTGCTTCTTCTGTTCACATAAATTATGAACTGAAGGGCTTTTGTTTCTATTTCAGTAAACATGGCTTCACCAAGAAAGCGAGTGTTATGGATCGTTATAAAACGTCCATGCAATTACACAGGCTACTTGTCTTTATGTAGATGCAAACACTGCCACTAATGAGACCTTTTTCTGCATCAAGTCACTTGCCAGCTCCACAGTGCTCTCATGTAACCCTTTCTGGGGAAAGATGGAGACGGAGCAAGTAAAATACTAAATGAAATCATGTGACGCATGAGATACATAAATACAAAGAGTTTTGCTTCTTTTCATCGGGGACCAATAAGATTAACTCAACAAGCCCAAAACCCTGTGGGTCTGTAGGGGATATATACGACATTTTTGCCCTTTCGCCATTAGTCTGTATGTGAAAAAGACGAGGTGTGCGTCTGCAAATGTGTATAAGGGGGGAATGTAGGACTGGTTTTATCATCAGTTCTCCCTCATCATATCCAAACACTAAAGAAAAGTCATCAACATCTGGTCAATCACAACTTACCACCAGCTATCACCATCATAATCATCATCTTATGTCGTCAGCATCGATCTGGAACCCTCCGTCCGTTGACCGGTTATTTGAGGTTTCAGGGGGAAAGGATGAATTACAGAAGACGACCACAGTTTTACGTGCAAAGCTATATGCAACTTAGCAAACGGCTGCTTCTGGTGCCGGAACAATTTCAACGGCACCACTGGGAGTTTTTGACAACGGTGGTGTCAGCTGAAACACAGCAGAGTGCTGTTAAGTAACTAGATAACTGGATATTATCATCAAATACCTTTGAAAAGCACGTCATAGCTCGGGTCCCGAGCCTATATTATCAAACTGATAGGTAGCACTGACCACGACAGCGTATATACATCCATCAAGTATCCACAACACAACAGAGGGCTGTTCACTCCCTGAAGTTGAATATCGATAAGATCGTGCACTACATTGTGACAGACATTAGCGATTAAAAGAGGGGAGGAAAGTGATAGAAGGAATGAAGAAGAGAATTTATCAACGGCCTTAGTGTCCACTGATATACCTGCTGAGATGTGTCAGGGAGAAGTATATATGGAGAACTCTTTCACATTCTTTCCATTAGTGACTGTTAAGTCATGTCATGAAACTACATCGGGGTTAAGTGCTCTTGCACTGATAGTACATTGTAACAAGTGCTGTACATGTGCCATCTGTCACACTATGTGTAAAAATACAGATATATCTTATTATCAACACAATCATAGAACATAAAACCTGAATAAATCTGAAGGTGAAGATTCCATTTTTTTTTTTTCTTCCCCCTGACGTGGAGTTAGTCCTGGTTTTTCCATTACAATGCTGATCAGAACTGGCACATGCAAATACAACGCTGGCCTCCTTTTGTTCCCTCACATACACACACATGCAAACCACAGGCACTCACAAACTTATAAGTGCTTGTCCTTAAGCATTAAAACACACAGAGGCCCCAGGGACGGACAGAGGAGGGAGAAATGACACGTCGGTCAGCTCACTTCCAAAATATGACAGAAGGCCGGAGAGAAGATTTTAAAGCTGTATTCTTACTGCAACTATAACCACTAACGTCATGTACTACAAGCTCTTAGCAGTACTTTCCAGGTATTTATAATGCAAACATTATTAGAAACAATTTTACTTGTAATATTCATCCTGTCGACTATTGCTTTTTACGTGTATTGTTACTGTGATTCTTAAATTGTCTTGAGCATTGCAACGTGTGTATGTCAAGCCAATAAAGCATTTTGACCTTAAGAATTCGAAAATTGATTATTAATGTTACTAGGGATGGGAATCGGTATCGGTCCGATAGTCATAGTTTTATGCTGCATCCGATATTTGTTACACAGTTGGAAAATGATGTCTTTGAAATTACTCAACGCAAATGTGTTGTTAACAGCTTTATAAATGGTCTAAAATGACTGTATCGGACTAATATCGGTATCGGAGTTTTTGATATCGCAATCAGTATCGGGCAAAAAAAAGTGATATCGGGACATCCCTAAATGTTACACATAGAAGGAGGTCAGGAATAATCTTTTTAACAAAAGAAGTCGTTAGGCTTTAGGTTAAGGCCAATACAAGAGCCACTTAGTGAAAACATCAGTCAAATGTCTGGGTAGTGACTGCAAACATCTTATCACAGTGATATTTCCATGTTTGGGCCCCATTGTCTAATCTTTGTCACATTCAAACTTTGCCAAATGAGTTCACTTATCAGCTCATCAATCAGCTCCACATGTACTTTAGTTACATCCTAAATTCACAGATATCACGGTGGTATCAATGTTCTCATCGAACTCCTGAACTAATCCTTTAACTTTGTGAGAGATGAAATGTATTTGCCTTAATTCAAGGTGGTGATGCATGCAGAGGAATGCACACAAGAGATTTTGGTTTAATTATTGGGGAACAGAGTCCACAAAATAAACTGATTTGAAGGCGACACAACAGCAAAGTGGAAATCATCACATTGACTGAGCCACATGAAACAATAACTATTAAGTCATTCTTCTGCCCTCTTAAAATCCATAATATGTAGAGAGTCTGTTAATGGTTTCCTCGCTGAGGAGAGACGTGTTGAAATGTGCTGACAATCAAAATAACTTTTGGTTTATTTTCTCTCCTCATGGTTACCCCTGCATACATAAAACATTAAATGCAACTCATTGCTCCGGCCTCAGCACACTGCCAAGCAACGACTCTGTGTCCTGACTGTGTGTGTGTGTGTGTGTGTGCGCGCGCCTTGGGTTCAGATTTATCTTGATTGTTTCCTTCCACGTCTCTTTTCAGTTTTCATGTTTCTCGAGGGTGAAACTTTATGTCGACTGTGGTCTCTGGGTTTGGTTATTTTTGAAAGCAAACGCGGAGGAAATATCCCAAACATTTTAACGGCCTTTCTTCAAAGGACGTTTACTCTCTGTTGAATTTAATTAAGAGACATAATTGAGATTGGCCTTAAATAGCTGGGTTTTTTTTACTGAGCTTTTTCATAAGTAAAACACAAAACCACATTTAGCAGTCATCAAAAACGATGAATCACCACCCTGGTTTATTTAAGTACAAAATTAGGTAAAAATGGGGGGAAATCTTAATAAACATAGCAGGACATTTCTGGGATAAGCTTGACTTGACTGTAGGAATTCACAACCTAGATGCTGCCTGCAGTCTTTAACAGCTTATATTACAAAGATAAATGTTCATTACACAGATGTACAACAACGTTCATTTGAGCACAACACAAGAAACCTTGTAAAGCCATTTTAGATTTAGTTTGATGGACAGTGTGGAGAGAGGAAAATGGGCATGACATGCAGAATCGCTCCTTGGCTGGATGTGAATTGGGGACATTGTAATTACATTGTGGCCTAAATCCCTGGTATACCAGTGTGCCCCATATTAAAAAGATACTTTTTTATATACAGCACTTTACTATAAAGCTTTATTGTACACAAATGTATTACACTGTTTTCATCCTGTAAAAACCCAAATGTCGAGTTTTATGAGCTGCAAAAACAACGTTTTTATCTGAGTCTCAAAAGGGGTTTGAAAACCATAAGAGCATATAATGTTTACCGTATTTTTTTATATATATATTTCAATGTGTATAATCTCTTAGTATATACGTGTATAAAGATAAGGCCAAGCTTGTGCAGATGCTTCATTGTTCAATATGGGAAAGTGGTCCCTCTTGAGGCCAGACCCATTACTGCAGATAAATTCCCACAGGTCAAAAAGTAATGAAGGATAAAGGAAAGAAACGACTCAAATTTGTCAAAGAAGAATAAAGCAGGTAAAATGACAGCACTTGTCTGTGTGTGTGATGTCTTCATTGGCCCAGTGCAGCAAAGATCAAGTGCTTGTGTGTGTGTACAGCGTCTTCGAGCCCCAATGGGCTGTGGATTTTAACAGAGCATGGATCACAATTACTGTTCCTCTGAGGGGGAACAGCAGAAAGAGATCTGAAAGCTTGTGCACACACACACTCACACACTTTATTCCTTTGCCCCAGCAGCTGAAATTCCCATCAGAACTTTTACATCGTAAAGCCCCATCATCATAATGATTGCAGCCTCTTTGGTTTTCTCCTTTGTTCTTCTGTCTTTCCCTTCATTCCTTCATCCATAGGTCACACACTATTCTCTTACAATATGTATTAAACAGAACAAAATAGCATCACACCACTTTCATTTTAAAAAATGAAAACTGTGGGGCCGGCCCTCTGCAGCAAAAAAGGTCCATGACAAGTTTTGTGCATGTGTGTGTCAGCAGGCCTCAGCTAGTTTGAAGTTTGTCTCCTTGTGAGGCTCCATACATGAACAAAGGCAGTAAAAATGTTTTATTCTCCAACACATAAGGCTCACTAAAAAGACTAAAACTAATCTAGAGTATGTGTAAGTGTATGTTATTGCAACTATCACAAAAGACAATATCTTTCTAGTGCAGAGCCTCGGAAGAATTTGTGCACATGGATCGTACGACACAAGTACGACAGTGCTGATGACTAAAGCAGAAGTCACATTAGTTACTGACACAAGGACACACACACACACAAAATGAGCCACCTCTAAAACAACAGCTTGCCAGCTCATTACATTCACTTGGACACTGGCCTTTAACACACAATACCACCAAAAGAGAGACATTCAGCCCCCCCACACTGCAAACGCCACCTCATGTACCAGATCAGCAACAGCAGCAGAGCCTCTGGTAACTAAAATCCAAAAACAACACATAAAAATGTGAATAATAGGGAAGAGACGCAGTTAAAATGATGATGGACTTAATGTCTATGACCACAATGTCGTATATCATTTTAAACATAAGATTTTTAAAGCTGCAGTGTGTAGTTTTTGGCGAGTTGGGTTTGTTGTTGATGTTTATTATTCTACCTCCGTTTGGTCTCTGTCAAAAAGAAGAATGTAACTTTATTTATGGGCGGTGTCATCTGATGTCAAGCAAAACTATCAGAGCATGTGTGTGTGTGTGTGTACACAGCATGGACTTGTTGTGGCCTCCTCCCGAAGCCAAACAGGAAATATATTGAATAGCCAATTGGGGGCGACTCCACTGGTTGCCAAAAGAAGTCAATTAAATTAATAAATTTCGTTCCCATTTTAAGTTAAATAGTGTGATTGACAGCTGGTGTGGTCCAATATGAGTGACACCTTTGTCAACATGGCACCGGCCAAATCTGGATTCTGGACGTTTCAGAACGGATGGTCAGATTCTTATGATCAGTGACGTCAACGCCACTTAATCAGCATTGTGTGAACTCAGTGGCGTGTGGTTTGAATGCATTCATGTCTTCCATACATCCTATGGAACGCCTTCTAAATATAGTTCAAAGCGAGGACATGCTCTCAACAGGTTCACTCGTTAATGGCTTTGTTCTTTTTTAAAAGTCAAACCGTTTATTGCCTCCAACTAAAATAAGATGAAGCCATCATCTGAAGGTCTTGTGCAAAACTCAGTTATCTCTGTAACATGCCGCTGTCTTGAGTGAAAGGTCAAAAGGTCAGAGGGTCAGGGTTAGGGCCCGCTGACATGCTGCCGACTGCTCCTTCAGACCAATCATCGGTTTTCTTCGTCAGGCCGCGTAACTGCAGCAATCGGCTCTGTCAGCAGCTGGTCAAGAGGCAAAAGGGAGCACTGTTTGTGTGTGTGTGTGTGTGTGTGTGTGTGTGTGTGTGTGTGTGTACATGTGTCGCCGTGCACATTCCAGCTCCCGAAGTGGCACGAGGGTCAGAGGTGAGCCGCATGTATTCCCTCATCAGCTCTACTTGTGGGGCTGCTCACACACACTTGACGACCACTTACTCTATTTAAGTGACACATGTGAGTACAAGGACGGAGTGATGGTAACAGTCCAACGATCCACACAGGAACGTCCTGAAACACAAGAGTTGTCTTCCCCTGCAGTTTGATGGAGCAGCCTGTGGTGACAGCGCTCAGTCTTTCACTCAAGAGTAGATACATTTCATATACTACGTAAAGCTGTTCAAAAATAATGTTATATATATATATTTAGTTCAACAAACACAACTTTGCTCACAAAGTAAGAAGGTAAGGGTTCACCAAAAAAGATTTTTTTTCTGCAGCAATGGAAGTAAATTGAGACTTTAACCCTTTAACACGGAGCGTATCGCAGACGACACCATAATTGCACAACAAATTGTACTATGGGCAAAAATCCAACTGTTTCTGAAAGCTGAGAAGTGGCCTGTCAAAGCCATCATGTGGTTATTACAGTAATTTCACTTGCACTGTTGCAAGAAGCCGGCGAAACAGCGTCACCAGAGTAGAGGGTTGGAAAAGCGCCTGTAGGCCTACATAGTTTCCATTTTTTGGCCTTTTTTTGGACATTTAAACAAAGACTCAAACAAATGTTATTTTAAATGGTTTATGTTGTGTGTTCATGTAAAACTACAGTTTTTTTTCTAAATAAAACCTTTTTTCTTCATTTTAAATAGTAAATGCACTGTTTTAACATGCAGTAAATTGTAAATAACTTCCAGATCTGGGGAAAAATGGACAAAAGTGCTTACTCACGGGACATTTTCTGGCCCTTTAATGGTTAAAATAAGCCAATAAAAAAAAAAAAGTTCAGACAGACATTTTGAGGCTTAGGTATAAAAGGGCAAAGGCAATGTTGGAAATTATACAATTTCTTCTTATGCAATATTTGGATTTGATGAGGCAAAAATGATAAATTTCCATAGACAAAAAAAAAACTGCAACAACAGTTGTGTATATTATCAAATCTAGAGTCAATCCTTATTTAAATTATTTCATTCCACAGACAACACTGAAGTGTATTGTCTCCTGAAGTTGGAGTAGAAGAGTGTGTCAGTGTGTGCTTTTAGCAAAAACAATATTTCCATGTGGATGCCCTGCAGTGAAATGTCCACCTGCATCTTTGCAAAAACCTTTGCTCATGTTCCCTCCTTTCATCCTGTATTTGGCTGAATTCTCTCTCTCTCTCTCTCTCTCTCTCTCTCTCTGTGTGTCTCTTTTACACACACACACACACACAGAACATGCCCACATATAGGTTCCTGGCTCCCCTCCGCTCTGCTTTAAAGCGCTGCCTATCCAAACAGGAAAGTGGCCTCTGCCCCGGCAGCAGTTGAGGGCACAGCAGTGGAGATTTCATTAGTCACAGCTAACAGGCTAATTATCCGCTTCAGCGCACCTGTAAAACTTTACTGTGTGTCAATCTCGCACAATCACAGACACTGCACATAGGTAGGTGTGTGTGTGTGTGTGTTAGTTTGTGGACATGTGGGTCTGTGGGTGGGTGTGCAACAAACCTGTCTGTTTCTGTGTTAATATGTGAACCGTGTGTCAATCAGGCCTCTGTGGGCATGTGAGCATTTTATGTGCAACAGCATGACTGGCGATCAAAAGCCAAAAGCTATTTATTTTAAAAGGTGCAGGAAACTCAGAATGAAATGAATAAAGTATGTGGTCTTGCCATCAGCTCCCACAAATGTCATCAGGTGCTATTAAACCGCTCTCGTGCTGTTTTTTGGACTTCAATTCTTCCGTCTTTATTTGGTATTATGACAGTTTCGAAGTGGCCAGTCTTTTTACGCCGAGAAAACATTCCAAAAGAAAGAAAAATGATATTCATATGCTGTGCAATTTTAGCACCGTTAAAGTCACAGGTTAATAACTTAATATAGGATGTGGAGCAGTAGCTCATAGTTGGGACTGCAAACTTATTTTTGCAGTCACATGACATGTAACTTCCAACAAGGTCCTTAGTTAATAACAATCTTTGGCATCCGACAAGATTTCAATTGGGTTTCCTTGCCTTAAAACAAGCAAGGTATTGCTCTGCAATACTTTCAGTGTAGTCACAAAGGCATATTTTAAAGTGTAGTTTGTTAATTCTAGGGTTACTGGTTTGTGACCTCACAACGCACATTGCAACGGCAACTTAAACCACTAGGGATCGTCATCTTCGTTTGATTTGACCATCCTGGGATCGTTTAATGTTCGCTCATGTACATAACATGCAAAATAGATCATTTTCAAATCAAAGTAATTATATTTATTTTACGTTCTCAACCACGGTTTGGCTAAATGCCCGTTGACACAACTTTGCTTGGAAAAGAAGAAATAAAGAGTGAAAGAAATGAAGACGCAGATTGCAATAATCAAATAAATGCCCCCTTTTCCCCCTGTTAGAGGGTTTCTGGGTTTAAAATAGCTTCAAATAGAGACATGAAGGAAAACAGGGGCCACTGAACTAAAGTCTTTGAGGTTGAGGGAATTTCTCACCATTTTACTGCAAGTGCCAAAAACCCGCATCCTGCCCCATGAACAGAACTGGAGAGTCTTACACACACACACACACACAGCAGAACCCCCTACCTGGCAGCCTCTTTGTAGCCATGTTGTGATTGTATCGGATGTAGAGCGATAGAGGTTAGGAGTATGGGGGTGTCAGTAGGGGGATGTGTGAATTTGTAATGTGCTTATGCTGGAACCGCAAAGACAGGAGATACGGGCTCTGAAGCGATATTACACTCCCACACACTCGCTCAAACAGACACACACACACACACACTCACACACTGTAGGGAGTGCAACTCTAGCTCCCTGAACTCCTTTCATCCTCCTGAAGGTGGAAGTGAGTGCAGGGTTTCCTGGAGTCACAGTGAGATTCAGCACTCTCTATATCCTCTGCAAAACGATTGCCTGCTGCCGGTGTGTGTGTGTGTCTTTACAGTTCAAAGACTCAGGGTGCATAGTGTTGAGGTCAGCTATCACTGTGTGGTCTCCGAAGCTGTGTGTAAAGTTGGAATTATTGCATTAGCACATACTGCATAGCACGTATAATAAGGTAGTTGTAAGATTGAAGGTAGAGAAGCGGCAGATTTGTATGATTTACTTTGATTTGACTGTACACGTGCTGCTGATTTCAAGTCACAATTTTGAGTTATTTTAGATGATGACGTTGTTCCTCTGAACACGTGCACCGTCTTTAAAGATGACATTGTTACGCCCCCGTGTGTGGTGGCTAAAGTCCTAGAAGGTCACTTGAAGCGAAGGAATGAGCAGCAAATAGTGTCGCCTCCCCCCCACCCCCCGATGCCAGGTTGGAGGTCAAAGGGGAGCCACACTGGAGTGATAGTGTGACAGCATACCTACAGCAGACTGCAGTGGTACACATGAACCACGGTAGATTGTCACACTCGGCCTTATTACCTTTATAAACCTTTATTTCATGTCTTTAACTTGATTATGGTTGATTTTTATTGTTTCAGTATCAGCTGACACGTCACGTTATTTAAACTCATCCAACTCTTCATACTGTAACTGTTCCCTCACCTTTACCCCCACCTCCCCGCTTCCCAGGCTTCTACAGAACATACATTAGCAAACACCATTAAAAATGAAAAACTATGTCTTTTACTTACCAAAGGGTTTCTTTTATTCCCTAAACTCACCACATCTGAAGCTCGACAGGCTCACTTGTAGACTGTGGCGATTTTGTGAATGCAGTGGACCATGACACGCCCTGAGACATACATACTGTATACACTTAACATATGTGTAGTGCCTCTAAAGCTGGGGACACGCAAAAAAAAACCAACCTCTTCTTTGTTCATAATTTAAACAGCATTTACTGTTGTTTCCCACAGGTCGTAAACTCATAATGTGGCACAAACAAAGCTACACATTATAGAAATCACTTGTAATTTTACCATCTGCCTTCTCCGTGTACCCAAATTGACATTGTTTGTCCACATGTCTCTCTGCACAAACAATCAGTGGGTGCTCCACTGAGGGCAGATGCAGGCTTTAGTGCTGCAAATCACACATTTGACTTCATTTTTGGACAAACACCATAGTAACTACAGTCACAAGTTTCTATGAGAGAATGAAATAAGTCTTTGAGTTCTGCTTTGATATACAGTGCTTAACACATTTATTTGACCACCTGTCATAAAAAATTAGAAAATAAACATTTTAGAAATCTTTCAAAGACTTCTTAAAAACTAAGAAAAAAAAGGTATCTTTATTATTTATTTGGCAAATAAACTGAATTCACGTTCTTATATCCAAATTTGAGTCGACTCACTGGACTTCTCTGAATCAAGTAGAACATTCAACTATTAAAACTAATCTTTCTGTTCAGGAATGCAAGTAGATAACTATAATTTGACATCTTAATCAAGAAATAATAATGTGCATTACCATTTTTTCTGTTTATTTTTGGGAAACAGCACAATTGAAAATTCATGGATAACAATAATAAATAGGTCCTCGCACACTGTGTGAGTGCTTGGTCCCCAATTATATTTTAGCATTAAAAATCTCATTTTGGTTAAATAGGTGTATTAACCATTACAGAAACATAAAAACAATATTTTCTATAATTATCAATGTTGTAAATTAGGGGCAGCTGTGGCATAAACCTTAGATTGGGTGGTAGTATAATAAATGTGTTAAGCACAGTATATCTACATATACTTATACGAGTTACATATTTAGGGTTATACATATATGGGTAACATATGGGTCATTTGTGACACTATATTTAATTGAGTTTTCTTATACTGTGTCTACAAGTATACTATTCAGTAGTCCTAGTGTCATTGCACTTTTTATTATACACTACTGCCACCAATTCCTGGACAGTCACAGACATCATGCATTCCTATAGGCTCTTACCTTAACCTTTAGCATCACAACTGAATGTCTAAACCTAACCTTAAGCCAAGTCTAACCCTGAACCTACAACCATGTCCTCACAAAGATAGGTTTGGATCTAAAGTTGTCCTCAGAGCCTTCTACAGACATACAACACACACACACACCACTGACAGATCTGTCTCCCATCCTCCATTTCTTCTACATATAATATATCAAAGCACCTTTGGGTGTCTATGGATCTCAGAAAATCCACCCTCACTTCCTCAGCTGACATTCTCCCTCTCTCTCCCTACACACACGCACACACACGCGCGCACATACACACCATGTGTGGTGATGAAGGATGGTACCTCTTTTCTCTCCGGTCTCCAGCTGATGTACATACATTATTCCTGACAAAACACCTGGAATAACACCACAAACACATGTACACACAGACACACACACACACACAGTGGCTGAGTCTCTTCACTGCTGCACACACTGCAACACACCCAAACAAAAAAAAAAATCACAACTGAACTGCTGTGTTACACATGACTGTGGTATCACAATGCTTAATGAGAAAAACATAGGTACATGCTCCAGTGAAACTCTATTTCTTGTATGACACTTCAAACAAGGACCAAGAAAGTCAATCATCAAAATCTCTTAATTGTTTTTACAAGTTTACATTATTCATCTGACCTTAGTTTAACTTGCTGGACTTGCCCTTCTCTCTGCCAAAAGGCCGACACGGTGCTCAGAGGGCAAGACCGAGGTGGAGACAGAGTCGAACAAAATGGCCTGAACCATGAAAATATAGGGGGGGAAAAAAGAAAACAGAAGTCAAGAGACAAAGAGAAATAAACAGTGTGGGTGTTTAAGGTCATGCACAAGTGCGTCTCTGGCAAGACGTACAAAAAGCACATCTATATGTAAATGTTTGCTATCTGTGTGTCTGTGTACACTGAAGCAGGAGTGTGAGTGAGTAGACTGTACAGTCTGTCTCAGTTCACTTCCTGGTCAGGAAGAGGAGGCGAAGGAGGAATAAATAAGATAAGAGAAACACAGTGGAGCCATTCATGAAGCATAGTCCTATAGGGAATATGGCTCTTTGTCCAGAAAGGAACAGAGTGTGCATCTAAGAACCAGAGCGAGAGGAAAATAAATAATCCCAATAGCTCCAAGAATCAAATGTGTCAAAAAAAAGTGATAGTACTTGATGTAGAGATATGTACAGTATAAACTGTGGTATGCGTGTGGTCCCGACTTCTCATCCGGTTGAAGAAGGCGAGGGACCCCCTGTTTCCTTTGGCTCCGAACGCTCTGTTGTGACTATATTACCGCCCCTCCATTTACACACCCAACTACATATGTCTCCCATACTATAGCAAGAGGGGTTTATACACTGCGTATAAATGCTAGGTTTGGACAGACCCAGAATGCATGGATTACACTGTGAGCTTTTAACAGACATCTGTGTAGCTTTTAATCAATTAAATAACTGTTTTGGTCTTCCTACTGCTTTATACCAGTCAGGTGATTGTACATGGAAGGTTAGGGAAACTTGAAGTGTCTGTCAGTTCATTAGCATGGTTTATAAATGCTGTAAGTTTATGGGATGCAACAATTAATCCATCGTTAAATGACTGCTAGATAATTAGCCAACCACTTTTAATAATGGATAAACAATTTGTTGATAAAACAAGTGTTTTTATTCAATAGAAAGTAGACTAGTAACTAGAGCCTCTTAAATGTAAATATGTTGCCGGTCCTTTAACTGAATATCTTTGTGGACAAAACAATAGTTGATGTCGTCATCATTTAAAAAAGGTTTTAGAAAGGCAAGTCACCATTTTCCATTTTTCCTGATATTCTATGGACCTAATAACTATTCGAAAATAACACGGTAGCCTCCCTTGCGTGACACAATCATGTCCAAATAATGTGATACGAGGCATTAAGAGAAAAGGGAGAAACCTGGAGCAAATTTCTTAATGTTTATTCAAAATATACAGAGCCCAGTGTCCTTTCTTCTCATCTCAGCACTGACAAATCCGCCGGCCGCTTATCAAATTAAACCCCCATTAGCAGCAAAAGCACACTCACCCAAACAACCTATTACCAACACAAATATGCTGGAGCCCCACACATGTTCTGCTACCATTCCCGCTCCGAGTAGGTCACAGGCTCTTTCCATTAACCTGAAAACAAATCTACTTGTCTCTACAAGAGGAGCTGAAGAGCACATGTGCTCACTGCTCCTGACCTGTGACGTCAATTGTCAGCGCCTGTCACTCTGCGTGTCCAGAAAAATGTGCAGATCTAGCCCCATAACATCACACCTGATGAGACGGCATCCACTCCACAGAGCAATTCTTTCCATCCGTGCTTGTAGGGTTTTATTTGCAGCCACACCATAAAAAATAAAAAGCAGTGTACGCAGGTAACTCGGCCTTATGGATCTTCCTTCTGTGTGGCAGCTGCTAAAAGGATTTACCCCAAAATGTGGTCATGTATACCCTAAAAGTGAGACATTGCTATAAAAAGGACAATTTCATCCGTCTTCCTTCCTCTTCCTGCGTGGACCCAGGGGACGCCCTGGCCAGTGGTGGACAGAGACATTCTGGAAGACTTAATATGCACTCCATCAGCATAAAGCAATCATCAGATGAGCTTCAGGTAGATGTTTAGATGAACATGGCTGGGTGCGTTTATGGGCCGTGTCCTATAGCAACATACAAGGATAAAAACCCAACTGAGGTGTCTCAGTGACTGCAGCCAAAAGCTAAACTGAGGAGGATGTAATACAAGAAACATCGATTCAAGTGAATGCTGCTGCTGCTGCTGCTGCTGCTGCTGCTGCTGCTGCTGCTGCTGCTGCTGCTGCTGCTGCACTGACACGGTTAACTCAACCTGCAGCTCTTAACCTTAAATTACACAGATATGAAATTACGGACTCAAACATTATAAGCACACCAGGAATATGTTTTCCACACTTCCCTCTTATTAAACTAATGCAAGGCATGAGGGCCACGTCTCCAGGTCTTAGTAAAAGTACGACCACTGAGCCAGAACTTCTTTCACACATCGTCAGGGGTACGAGTGACTTTCAAAAGCCTGCTGAAACCGAGGTAACTCATACGACCGCTTCACTCTTTGGTCTTGTTTGTTAGAAGTTTATAGTCATTTGGTGAACATGCCGAGGAGCCATTCTGCTGCTGGTGAAGTGATTTCTGAAAGCAGAGCCCCATATTTGGATTACATTCACTATTCTAAGTGAAATTTCATTTCTCAACATCTTTTATAGCCTGGAGCCTTTCCAGTCTTACCACTGTAAAAAGCATCTAATCACCTCTATTTAAATGCGTTTGCTCATAAAAAGTGGATCAAGAATCTTTTTCTTTTTTTTGTTGTTTGTGTGTTTCGTTGAGATGCAGCCTCAGGCTTTTAGATGTCCTGAAATTAATCCAAACAGAAACTCTGTAGTTCAGCCTCTTTTCTCTCCTCCCCCCCCATCCTCCTCTTCCTCCTCTCTGGAATTCTACTCTCTTGCTTTTTTTTTTTTTTTCTAATAAATCTGAATGGGGCCTTTTCCACTTTTACAGGAACAGCAACTCATTAAATGGTTGATTTCAGATGGCAGAGTGTGAATGTTTTGAGTTAACTTTATTGATCTGAGTGGGTCTGCAGGCCTGAGAGGAGCGGACATGCCCTTCAGCACATGGGTAGTAGATTTACACCCGGGTCATTTAAAGACACCTCTAAGCCCAGATGGCCACTGGCCGACATTCTCTCTGTGCTGTACCTGGAATAGACACTGCGGTCGTCTCTCCCGCGCACATGTTCACGTAAACTTGGCAAAAACACCTCAGATAAGATTTTATTCACCTACCTGCATGAATGCACTCTTCTCCAAGAACGGCAGTGATGCGTAGTTGTCTGATAGTTCATGCCCGGTTTACATCCTTGGAGTCCGTAGAGCTTCACCTTTGGCTGCCTGTAGCACATACAGAGGTTTTTCAAATGAATAAAGAAATATTTCCATTTTTAAATGACTGTTTATGGGGCATTTCTGTTTTTATTATTACACACTATATAACAAGGACAAAGATTGAGCAATTGCAGGATGATTGCGAGACAAGGAGGTTTGACAAATACCACGGACCAAATATGAGTGTATAACACAGAATTAATCGCACGCAACTTAAATCAATGAACCTTCCATGACATTTTAGAAATATAGCAGCGCCTTCACCGAGTTCTTTGAGCATGAACTCACGTTAACAACTCAGGGGAATATTGAAGGTCTGAGAGAAATCGCAGTTCAGCTTAGTTAAGGAGGTTTTGGTGTTTTTGATATTTGCCCTCCCTTTACCATATCAGCGAGGGAGAGCTCGGTCTGTCTCCTATGTATGACATCACTCCCCATGCATGAGCCATTTCCCACAAACCTCTGCGGTCCCCAGGGTTTCCCACCCATGACATCAGTGAATAGGCAGGATGATTATGGAGACCACCTTTCACAAGGAACTTCATTTTTATCGCGTAAAATACCTCTATAATGGAATCAAACAGGGAGGAAATGTCATTCTGCTCCCCAGTCTCACTCTCTCTCTGTGTGTTTGTCTCACTCTCCGCCTCAGGGCTGGGCGCTGTGAGGCTGTAAGGTCCCTCTCTTCCCACAACTGCTCTCAATCGCCCCTGTGACTACTCTGCTGTCAATCACTCCCAACATCAGACCTGCGCTGAACAGATCGAGCCTGTTGGCACAGACACGCACACGCACACACATATTTATATACTGCACAAAGAAAACAAGGTTTATAGAGGGAGCGGAGATGAAGGGGGTCCTGTCAGCACCTGCTGGGCCTCACCAGAGAATCTGTGGAGACACAGATACACCCCCCCCCCACCCCCCACACACACACAGACACACCACAGGGCACTAGTTGTGAAGGTACCACTTTAATTTCCCACATATTTACTCAGCCTCCCTCTACGTTGCCTCCGGCCATGCCGTCCCGCCCTGCAGGGTCAGTGTGAAGCTGCTCTGCCCTCTCACAGAAGGAAGCACCGGGCAGCTGAGAACCACATCGCCAAACACACACAAATTACAAGTGTACGAGAAAAAGGGGGGAGGGTGGAGAGTCTGAGGTCATACGGCTTGTCAAATGTTAATGTAAAGGCACGCCGACATTTCAACACACACCTTAAGTCAGGTACTTCATACATGCAACACAATCTCGCAGAAACACACAGACTCAATTGTCGGGCTCCTCTCGTACGAAAGCAAAAGTCTATTAATTTCATCTGTTTCTGTCCGAAACTGCGCACACATGCAGATGTAACGCACACAAACATACACACAGAGTCCATTAGGCTCATGTGTTGGGCCTAACCCATGGCCCAGAGTGCTCTTTCATGGCTCCATCATTACATCAATAAGTCCTCACATTAATCTCAGCGCAGCAAGAGCACACAGGCTATTACCAGACCGGCCCTGCACCACAGAGGCTCACTCCCAAGCAGAATAGAAGTCAAATATATTCTGGATAGTTGAAAAACACACAAGTGGTGCTTGCTTTGCAAGTGATGTGTCCATTTTTGAGGCTGGTTAGAGGATAAATTACAAATACCTTGAGTAGTTCAAATGCATGAAAGCATATCTAGATATACAGTATTTGGCCACGTGTGCTCTGAAAGGCCATCAAACAGACTTTTTTTTTTGTAGACTGCTGATTTAATACAGAGCGCAAAATTATTTTAGAGGAGCTGGTTTCAATAGTGACTGAGATTAATCCTTGGCCAAAGCCTTTTCAAATCTGTGTAACATAAGTATCATGCCCCCTTTAATGAAGCTCTTGAGAGCCGTCTGAGAAAAACATGGTAACTTTTCTGAGATTAACTTACTCCATCGCATTATTAAATCAACCTTTGCTCTGCATTAAAGAGCTCCTGTGAGGAAAAGGCGGCTTGGTTAATAATCATGAGGATGAGCTAAGGCAATAGGCCGAGGCTACCATTACAAACACGGCATCAATCACAATCAAAAACACACACACAAAGAAAACGTAACTGCAGTGCAATGAATTTCAAACTCAAATGGAAGCCAAACAAGAAAATGGCATAAAGAGAAAGCAATGCTGTGGAAGTGAAAGGAGGGGCGTTTGGCCCTCGTCTGTCTGGACAGGAAATGGGGTTCTTTAACCCTTGACCCTGGTCCACCATGTCACAGAGAGCGCGTATGTGTGTTTATATGCCTTAGAACAGGTTCTTTCAGACACGGGTTTGATGGACACATGGTCCTTGTTGTCATGGTAGCCCATGCAGGTGCGCAAGTATGGGGTTTCCTGCCCCTAGGTGCAGGATGGTGGTGGGTTGGGGTGTTTATTATCCGCAGTGCCAACAGGCAGCAGACTCCTGCCGCTCCCCAGAGGTAAGAAGAATGAAGGAGGGGAAGGAAAAGAGGGGGAGACCGAGACACGGTATGAATGGAGAAAGGAAAGGAGTGAGAGTGGTAAGTTGTTAAAGTATGAGCATCCATTTTTATCGCTCTGGATCTGTTCTTGGATAAAACTTTTTCTTTTCTTTTTTTTTTATAAAAAAGAAGCTGTGAAGTATGTTTTTCACTCTTCTGAATCACTGCCATAACAAAAAAGTAAAAGATTATTGCCTCAGAAACCTCTGCCGTTCCTGGAATGGTAGCCGCCGCTAAGATGACCTCAGACATTGTTCCGTTGTATTCTTTTTATTCTCCTTTCAACATTTCGGACCACAAATGGGAGACGGGAGACGGTAGTGGGGGGGGGCAGCAGTGTGGAGGGAGTCAAGCGGTGGGGCCAAAGGTCACTGCTGAAGATTCGCCCCTGAAGGCAACTCCACTGCAAATGGGCTAATAATAAACATTTGGTGTTTTGAGTTTCTAAAACTTTCTGTCCCGACTCCACTGGCTTCAGGTTCTGGACCAAAAACACATTTATCAAATGTTAAACACTTGTGTTTTTTAAAAACACAATACAAATATTCATAAAAGGTATTTGTGGCATAATAATCTATATTTAGGAGTCTAAATTTATAACCTTTAACTCCTGAGTAAATTACAGGATTAATTTACTTATAGTAAATGTCTCATTTGGGATATTCTACCACAGCTGTATGTGGGCACAATGTATATATTTTAACTAAATAATACTTCTTTAAAATAAATTCATAATAGACAGAAACAAAAACTTGCCTTTAAAGATATAACCATCATGATTTTTAAAGTGCAGCATATATTCTGAATGTCATTTACTCATTAAAATGAGACATTAAATTAAATCAAAAAGTATAAGATTAAGAGAAAATTTTAAGAAAATTAAGAAATAAAGAAACACAGTAGATTTCCTGAAGATAACAAAGCTCCAACCATTAAAACAAAAAATCTCAGAATAGAGAGAGGGAGAGAGAATTTAGAATGGGCAAATATGTCTCTACCACCAGTCTAATCCCAGGCCTCACTGTCTGCGGTGTTTGTTTTTGTGTTTACTCTGGAATGTCAGACATCCGAGGACACGGCGGAGAGGAAGGTCAGAACTCCAAAGACTAAACAAACATTATTAAATTCTAATTTGTTGCAAAACGTTTGTGGAAAGTAGTGTTGTGAAATCATTAACGATTTCATTCTGGTTATTTACTCGTCTGTAATGCGCTGTGAGAGCACGTCCACTTTAAAAAGGTAAATTACACACAGCACTTGACAACTGCGACATGCACGGAGAAACAGCAGCTCAGCATATCGCGTATAATCTCAAGCAGACAGAATATCCTGTGAGGAAACTTGATTACAGGAAGAAATACAGCACCATAAAAAGTGGGACATGAAACCGAGACATAACTGAGGAAGTGAGGGCTTAAAAGTATAAAAGAGTTTTAGTGAGACTGTCGTACTGCGACAACGTGTGACCGGACCATGCAAGAGAAAAACAGCGCTCTCGGACGGAGACGGCGATAATGACAAAACCACATTAATTGACCGAGTCAGATCTTAAGAGTTTTGATTGTTTGCATCTTGATATTAAATGTGTTTGGACATAAACAGAAAAATCGGGAAAACATTTTCTCACGAAACGGAGCTCTGGCCATATCTGATGTTAATGATCGTATGAAATCACACATCTGTCAGTGTGATCTGTTGTTTGGAGGAGAGGAGCAGGAGAAGTGGACAGACGGAACAAACGGGGACAGGGCGCTGAAAGGGTTGTTAAGTCTGTGATCGATCTTTGGCACTCAAACGGACACGATTTCTACGGACTCTGTGGGGAACAGCGTTGTATAGCCTTCATGAGGGGAACATGTGTTGTGTGTATTGTACTTTGCTGTGTGTGTGTGTGTGTGTTGTGCACTCATTAGTGAAAAGCCTCAGTGCAGACTAGCTCCAGTTACAGTAGTAAACGCTGCCTTTGAACTTTTAATGGAGTCCTGAAACTCAACTAGGCCTTAAAAAGCACAAATCTTTAAGAGAAGACAAAATGGAGAGAAAGGGGTATGGAAAGCAGTCAATATAAAGCTGTACATTTAATTTTAAAAAAAAAGGTAAGAATAAGAGCTGTGTTCATAAATAAAAGATCAAGTTCAACAATTCTAATGAAGCATGAATAAAATGACACCTGTTGACCCAATTAAAGCGAGGCTAAAGGATCAAGGATCTCAGTGTGTTTCCTTTCTCCAACACACACACCTCATTATCATATATATATATATGGGGCAGTGCCTATAGTGTCGGCACCTGTGAGTGCGCCTGCACACAGTAATTAAAACATGCAGACCTTTCTATGTGTTTAAGTGAGTGGGTATTTATCTGGGTGGGTGTCTGAGCTGCACGGCCCTCTCTGGTGTGCAGTGCAATAAACAGATGTTGGGTCTTTATGAGGTCTTTACAACAGGTTCAGCCCCAAGTGTGTTTGTGTACCGTGTGTGTGTCTTAATGTATACGTAAGCTATATATAAATATATACTGTATGTGTGGACCGAACATAGAAACCTGTCATCAGAGAATCATAAAGGAGACCACAAAATGGATCCAAACAGGAAAGGTGCGGCATTCATCCCAAGTGTTGAGATATGTAATCACTTCATTAATGCTGCCATAATTTCACAGTATTCTTTGTAACGCACTGTACATACAGTACATGACAAACTATCTATTCACTGATGGGAGAAGAGAGGATTTGGGGACATGACTGTTTATTTGGCTCTGAGCTGTTTACAGAGATGGACAGTGTGGGGCTGAATGACAGCATGAGAAAATACCTCTGATAATATACCGACATGCAGAGAACTCAGCAGTGAACTGGCCTCGTTCTTCCTCTCTCAGGACCTATGAGCGTCACTCTCACAGTCGCCGCAATGTCTCTGCTTTCAACGGCACGTATTTATGAGGAGTTAGGATTTTGTGAAGCATCTTTGCTTTTATTAGCAGTTTGAATTGTTTTTTTTCCCCTTGTACATTTATTGAATTATTACACTAAGTGTATACATTATTTAATTATTTAAAAAGGCACAGAGCATATTAATGTACCTCAGTGTACACTATAGATGTAAATATGCCACTGTACGTTCGTAGGTGACAGACAATACAACATTAAACACAACTATTCAGATGGCTTAAAAATGTAGCAATTGTGCAATAGTAATAGTAAATCCATGCACTTTGATATATTAAAAAATGTAAATAAAAGCTACAAAACACCATTTTGTCCTTCACGTTGGGATATATAGAGAAATAAAACCAGAGTTATGTGAATACGTAAAATATGAAACATCCAATGAACTGTTTTCTTGGAGCATTGGGAAGTTGGTCTTTCAAATTCCAGAATGTCAATACGCTGTCACAAAGACTCGTTCACTGATACAATCCATGCTTTCTTCCTGTACATTCTAGAAAGGAATTATACACAAGTACACATGAAATGTTTTTATAATTAAAATTTTACATACTAGACAGCCTCTGTGCAGGGCCTCATTCCATCATATTTTCACAGCTGAAAACCCATACATGAAACACACTTTGCATTAGCTCAATTTAAAGATCATCTCAACAACGACGTTCCAGCTCGAGTTGTGATTTGGACTGTGAGCTCATAAGTTCACAGAACCTCCTGCTGATGAAACAATGATCACCACCTGAGCTTATTGTTCAACACAGCTGAATACTGTTGCTTTTATAACCAATAAAACTGTTCATTGGAGGAGTCTGGAGACGTAAACAATGACATCTACGTTCATTGTGGGGTTTTTTTCTCTCATTCTATCAGCATCTGTTTTTAAACAAAGAGGGAGATTTGTGCAGGAAATAAAAAATGAAACTTGACTTTTTTTTCTCCCCCTTTTACAATAAAGTCAGAGACAGATGACAGCTGTGGACACACAGAGTGCATGCTGCATGTTTTATCGCCTCCACTCATAAATAAAAAAACGCAGAGTGGAAGAAATACAGTCAAAATATAGGATTTATGGCAACGGGCACAGGAGGGAGTCTGGAGATTTCTTGGACAATATGAAAATAAAACTGCAATAAAACTGAACGGGCCTTGATTGTGGTCTATGGAGAGACATGGAGGGCCTCCAACACGGCTAACTTTATTACTTCATCTGAGAGAGAGGGGGAGACACATCAACAGATTTGGAGACCATTACAGTCAAATCTTTTTTCCCTAAGTGGCCACAGTCTCCATCTGAGGACCCCCAGACCCTTTTCACCCAACAACCAGGGACAAAATGGAGGCCAAAAACCTCCTCGATCCAGTTTGCCCATCTTTTTATTTACACAAGCACAATCGTTTTTTTGGGGTTTTCATAAATCTTTATAACATTTCATAGCACACATCACAGTGTTCTGTTAAACTGGTGGTAGTTATAAAAACACTGGGTAAACAAAGGAATTTATGCATTAAGAGTAAAATGGATTCATGTTTATGTAAGTGGCCACAAACCTTATGATGATCACCAACTGAACAAATAATTTACCGTCAATTTAATTTACCACACTATGTTTCTCTTAACATTAAACATTATTTGGAGTGAACTGGGTGAGAGGTGTGGAGGGACTCTAGACAGTGTTTTTGAAGAGATTAGAACAACAGATGGACCGGAAGGTGGATGAAAATGTCCTGATGGTCTGTAGGCCACAGAAGGAAAACGGTCAAGACTTTGACTGTGATTTAAAAGTAAAGGTCTCCTTATCTTCCCCATTCTCTCACATATGAAAATAGCCTATTGTTGGCTGCGGCATCTTTCTCGGCCAAAGCCGCGCATCAGATCTTGGGTTTCACAGAGCATACTGGGGGACCAGAGAAACCAGAGACAACAACAACAAATATGGCCTTGTATTTTTAGGTTGTGATTATAAAGTCCATTTCACAGTTTAATACTCCAGGGAGACCAAACAAACTTTGCTGTTTGAAGAAACCAGAATTGGATCAAATCTCTGCAGCTCCCCACTGTCCTCAAAAAAATGAAAGAGGGCAGCAAATCAAAGGTCCACAGTGCATGGAGAGACTGTGGCTTTACAAATACCTTGTTGCTTTCATATGAGATGCACAATCATGCATTTCCCTTCACTACACAGGGGGGAATAAATAAGATACTATACTTTTTCCAGAAGGCTAATTTCATTAAACAATTGTTGCACTATTTGTTTTACAATTATTCAACTGCATAGGAGGCAAAAACTAGATAGCTAATGTATATTAGCCTCTATTTTTGCTGCAAGAATATGTTTTTTGTTAAATACAATTAAATGACAAAGTAAGAATTCACAAAACTAACATTAAACACATCAAACGTCTTACAAGAGGCTCTGTACGGTGTATAAAGGCCTGATCTCTCATGCTGCATCACTTACAGCATGTGCCAGTGAAACATTTACCACCACCATTATACTTTGTTGCCACCTGCTGACCAAACATGGCTACTGACCAACTTAAATGGTGAATGTGAGCTGAAATGGAGCTTAAAGCTACTCAATATGAAACAGAAAGCTATACTTTCTAATAAATATAGAGACACAATCTCGATGTATACATGTGGAGTTCCCATCTCATTAAAAGCGATTTTATGTGATGCACAGCATGAAAATTTATTAGTCTGAATTGCACGTTGATCTTCACCATCTCGACTACCGTCTCAAGAGTTTATGTCTAGATTTCTGCTATAGATGTGAAAGTGATAAAATGCAGGACACAGAAGTTCAATTAAACTAAAGGAAAGCATTTCCTCCATATATTGTCTGGATTCTGACAATATGTGGGGAAAATTAATTAATTTGTGGCCACACACTATTTTGTTGCTTGTGCATGTTACACATTTAATATGATGTAAGAAATAAATCATTCATTCTATGGGATTATTCTCATTTACTGCTGCACATGGAGTAGTTGTGCCACTGTGCACTAAAGACCAAACCACAAAAGACAATTGAATTAAATGTTCTTATCAAGACAATTCAGGTTTGACACTCAAAGCCAGTGTGGACAGACAGACACAGCATGTTGACTAGCAGAGCTATCAATGAGTAAACATCGCCTTCAAAATGCTACTGAAATGTTTGTTTGTTTGTTTGTTTGTTGCACCTGTGAGATTGAACGAGTGCGTGTGCTTGGAGCAATTGCAGCACTGTTGCAGCTTGTTGTCCCCAACACTTCATTTAGAGAAAAGGCTCAAATTGAGACATTTATGTTAAAACAGTTCAGTCTAAATCATTATTCAAACAGAAAAGTGACAGTTTACCTGATGTTTCATCTTTAAAGTCGGAGAGCAACGGTGAAAAGACTCTTCTTCTTTCTCTTTTTTGAGTTTTAATGGCGGTTGGCAAACAACGATTTGGTGCATTACCGCCACCATCTGGTATGGAGTGTAAGTCAAAATGTGGATCTAAATGTACTACTACTGCAAAATAAATGAATGAATAATAATCATATATATATATGCATGTATACACATACACACACATACAAAACAGTGAAAAATGTATAAGTTAAATAACAAGGTGAAAATCCTCAATTATATGTAATTTAGTCTAATCTGTCACATTGTGCGACGCTAACCTCGTGACTATTATGACTGTGTGTGTGTTACCTCCTTTTCTGGCATAATCACTGACCTTGTCATGTTATCATTAATACCTCATGATTAAAGTCTGCTTTATTTATCAAATGTAATGCAATAGTCACACAAGGACACAACCTGCACATCCTGCTTGTTTAGCGACACACCTTATTTGTCTGTCTGAAAGTTGATCAACAGAAGCAGTCTGATGATGTGTGAGGAGAGTTTTAAGTCAACTGTGAAGAGTCCTGTGTAGATTTGTTGTCGTGAACCATTCTCTGTCCGTGTGTTTCCAGACATAAAACCACCATAGGTGGAGAAAACGCTTTGGGAGCACCTACTCCCACCAAGGCTCAATCAAAAGCTGGTAAAGGAATCACATCATTTTCAGTTTTCAATTTTATTAAAATTGGTCGCACAACACAAGACAAACTAATGAACTAATGAACACAAATTGGGTTATACTAATGAAACACATTCTTTTTATTATTACTACTACTGCTACCACTGCTACTACTAATAATAATAATAACAAAAATAAGAATAATAATAATAGTAATAATGTCCCAATCACCAAAAAAACTACTTTTCTTTAGTTATGCTCTCCCTTCAAAAGACATTTTATTAGAAAGCCATATTCTAATTTTAGCTAGCTGTCAGTTATATTTACTTGTTAATTTTTATTAGTAGTAGTAGTATTTTAGTTTGGTTAATTGAATACAATTTTGTTTTTTATTCAAAGTTACCGTTTTTGCTTTGTTATATGACTTTGAACGTCAACTGCTCTACAAATAAAGATTGAAGAACCATATTTTGGTGGGAAGTTCCTACAAGTCCCGACATGCACCTCGGCCATAACCATAGCAGCGGGAAGTTAGTTTCCACCATGGACGGCACGAGCAGAGTGTTTACTGCTATACTACCGGCTGCAGGGCTCGAGTTTGCCGGTAACGGAAAGGAGCAGGGGCTGGAAGTACGGACAGTTAACCGGCCGAGTCCCAGTAACCGTGTGAGGGAGGTCCAGGTGACGGGGACAGCGGAGGTTTGTTGTCCGGCGGACCGAGTCTCTCTCCGGGTCAGCGTGAGCAACAGTAAGGAGTCAGTGAACGAGGTCACAAACAGCGTTTCCCGACGACTCGAGTACATCGTGCAGACTGTCAGGTGAACAAAACAAACATACACTACATACACCTATTGAGAGTGGATCAGCAGCATTAGCTTAGCATTAGCTGCTACGTGTTTCTATCTGCATAGGATTAAGTTTGACTTCTTCAAATGTGCTAAATGTATTCTCTCCCACTGACATTAACAATAATTACTTGTAATATTCTTCTCAGTCTCTTGATATCTACTAGTGTACTGGATATCCGACAATTTTACTGTACAATTTGAGATAAATTTCAAGTTGAAAGTCCTTTCGTCAGAACTTATGGATTTATTTTTTATTACATCTCAAAGTTGATCATTTCTTTGATTGAAAGAGTGTGAATATGGGACTTTCTACTTGAAATTCCAGATATCTGATATCCAGTACACTAGATAGATAGATCATGTTTACAGCGTATGCTAAGTGAATCATTTAGGTTAAATTTACAGAACTCTCTGTCTGTGTAAGGATCCAATACAGGTAAACAGAGTATAATCTGCTTTTGTGCAATACATTTTTAATTGTTGGTGTTGATTTTATTTAACTTATTGTTAAATGTTTTAGTTTGATGTTTATTACTTGAATCATTTTAACACTTGCATCATTAAGGCACCTTGTAGCTGTTTTGAAAAGTAAGTAAAGGTATTACTGTATTTAGTGTCTACAAATCATATTGTTTTTTTAACTTTTATCTTCCTCTATATTCAGTGCAGGTATTCTGACCAGTATCTGCCTTAGTATCAGTTGGCCCATCCCTGACACCATTTCTGACATTTTATAAACCAAATAACTCTCAATTAGTTGAGAAAATAAAGTGAGTTTGCAGTAGTCATGTGTTTACATTCATTCATTCATTCAATGTGCTTAGACAACATGGCGTGAGCGACACAGACGCCACAGTGAGGAGGTTTCTTCACAGAGAAGCAGACCTGTTCCACATGGATGCAGAGGTATTCAGATACTAACAGACAAACATATAGAGTTTTTCTGTGGAGTTGTGTTTGACAGTGTAAGAAAATTGCTCCCCCAGGTGGTGGTGACTTTTTTGGATTTTGAGAAGATGGAGCAAGTTTGTAGTGTCCTGCTGGAGAAGCTGGACAAGAGTGTCTGTGTGGGATCGCCACAGTTTTACCACAGTGAAGGCTGCCTGAGTCACCTGAGGTAGGAACACACAAAGCACACCTCTCTACAGCACTGTGGGTAGAGTACCAATAAGATTTTCTGGATGCAGCACTTGTAATCGGTGCGCTTTTGTCTGTTTTAGAAAGCAAGCTTGTGTATCTGCAGTTGAAAATGCTCAGCAGAAGGCCAACGAAGTCAGTCAGCTCCTGGGACAAAGTCTGGGACACCCCCTACTCATCAGAGAGGAAGAGACGAGGGAGTGGAGGAACGAGGACGAGGACTATGGGAGCAGAGATCAGGGAGCTGCACCCTTTTCTCATCTTCCTCATGCACCCACAATCACTGCCTCCTCGCGGGTGACTGTCTGCTTCAGCCTCAGAGATAGGAAAAAACTCTAAAGACATTTGCCATTGGCTCATGAAACCAAACCCCTGTTTGCCACAGTTTAAAACACTTTATTGCACAATTGCAGCTCATCCAAAGCGTGGACAGTCAAGGTTATTTTTAGACTTTCGCAAACACTGTCATGTAAATTTAAATTTACAGAAAATCAACAAATTTCAAGCATTGATAATTATGCCAAACACTCATATGTTGTCTTTTAAAAAGACATGAAAACCTCATCAAACTTTTGACAAGGTCAATAACTGACCACAGAGGGAGAAAATTATCAGATGGATGAATGTTTTTAAGACGGATTCTTCAGGTGTCCATGACCTCATCTTCAGGAAACAGCTCTCTGAGCCAGGGCTGCATGATGAACCGCTCGCCGTCAAAATGTGTGAAGTAATTCTCCAAGGTGGGAATGTCTGGCTACAGAAACATCCAACAGTGAGTCCAAGGCCATCATGTGTTTGTGTATTTGAGTGTGCTGTGATTTCCACGTCTTACCCTCATCCCAGTGATGCGCTCCAGTTGCGTCTGAGGCAAATATGCAACCATCAGAGAGGAACCTGCAGGTCCGCCGAACAGAACTTTGTAGTGCGGCGTCCTCTCTGCAGCGTTGCCCTACACGTACAGACACACACAGTCACAGAGGTTATGAACTTGTTTCCAACATTTGAACACATTGCATTTCCATGTAAGTGGAGCTGTAATCTGGGTCACTTGCAGTTCTGAAGCACTAGTGTGAAATCTATTTACTGAATGTGTGTCCAACCCCTTTATGTAATATTGTTAGTATTAGGCATTTTCTAGTTAAGCTGACGGAGCAAAAAAAAACTCCAGAGATGATTGTCGGGTCAGGTTCGGCACATCAATTGCCTGGTAATTCCAAATTCCAAGTAAATGTAAAATATAGGGTTGAACAATTAATCAAAATGTTATCAAAATCACAATAGAGCCTAATCAGAATATTTCTTGAAGCCAAAATGTGGGAAAATGATCATTTTAGATGAAATATTGTCCAGGCCTGTTCACATCATATTCTACAGACTGACGTGTATCTTTGTCACAGTTCTGCACAAATATCACACAGTCATCATTTTAAATATGTATTTTAACTGAAAATTAGAAAAATTATGTAAATAAAAATACCATTCTCTATCATCACAAAATCATATTGCAATTGCACTTTCAGTCAACTGCTAACTAAAGCAGTTATGGTCAATTACATATATCTTCAAAATTGTTCATCCCCAGTAAACAAAGGCCAGTTTGTGTTCAGTAGCTCCACTTTCACTTACATTATGTGGGAGTGTCCAAAACATGTCTTTTAAAAGTCTGGTTTTGGTCGGACTAACACATATATTCAGTTTCTTCAATGGATAAAAAAATATTTGTGGATGCTAACCTCAAAGCTGGAATATATCTTGTTAATCCACTCTGAAGGGGCTCGCATCTCCGGGTCCCAGCTCACCACCACTCCGACCATGTTACCCTTCCTCTCCCTCACCACCTCGCCGACTCGTAGGAACACAAATGGAGGACGAGGGCTGCGCACGGTCGTGGACGCTGCAGGAGAAACGATGAAGGAAACAAGACAAATTGTCACTTTGAATAGTAGATTTTCTTTAAAATGGTCGGATTAACACTCTTTGTGACGTCTTATGAAATGCTCTTTTTGATAAACAAGGAAGAAATAACTGAAATACAAAATGTAGTTTCACACAAGACTAAAGAAGGGGATATTTTTATTCTTTCATTTGCTGATCCACATAGCAACAATGCCTGTCTAGGCTACAAGTCAAAGCCAATTAATCCTAGATTATTTCCAAAAATGTCCAGTGATGTCACACGGTATATAAATATACACACAGACACAAACCTCCAAAGAAGCCCTTGTCATTGTCAAAAAGCATTGTTTCAACGGGAGGTGAGTCCATTTTCACTTCCTGCTGCATGCCAACCATAGACCTTCAGTGTCAAGTGAAAACGAGGTCATTGGGAGTTGAAATGATAATGATTCTAATAGTAGAGGAGCAGCAACAGTTGTTATTGGCTCTACAAACACTCCAGTGCACTTACATAACATCGGACATCTGCTGATCTGCCCAGTCCATCCATGCTGTAGCATTCAGGTATGACTTTCTCCAGTCTTTCCAAATTCTCATCAACCTGAAACACCAAAGTCACCTGATGAATTTTTGAAACGGCACTGACAGCAGAATTACTCAAAGTGCATCATCCAAATAGAATATCAATAATGGTGACTCAGAGAATACAATGCAGTGTGTAGTCCTAAATCTGATGGGGAATCAATGGATTGTCATGAAATAAAAGACATAAAAAGGCAGTTCCTTTAATATTTGATTGCAAATGTTACAGATTATTTTACAGCTTGGTTTTTGCTCACAGGCCCAGTTAATATCTGCTTTAGCGAAGGTTAGAAAACATTACTAAAAAGCACATCCTTAATGTCATCATTAATAGAACACACTAAGATATGAACTTCATTCTTAATGTCTCTGAGCTCACACAGTGTTGGTTTGCAGTGACATTAAAATTAAACCTGCGAGTAACAATAACTGATACAAATATGTTTGTCCCATTTACTTAGCTTAGATTTGTTTTCCTCCATGTGATAAAATATAACTCTTTAATGATAATATCAATATGCAATCATTTACAGTATTTTCCTTTAAAAGAATAATGTATACACTACATATTAAATACATAAAACAGGTCATCAAAAAACGTTTAGTTTTACTGACTTTTACAAACATCCATCAAGTTCTAAAACACAGTCACACCCACACGGATGTGTCTTTGTTTACATGTATGGTAACACCTTCCTAAAACACTTAAAAAAAAAAACACTTTCAAACTTAATGATAATGTGGTCACACGCACACACACAAATGCATTTACATACGTCATAAAGAAATGACAGGTCCCGCACACACTCCCACTTACCGCGTGGTCGCGTGGTAGCGCTGCGCGGCGTTGGTTCCGGTCCACTGGGAGATTAAGTACTGCGCGGGAACCGCGGACAGAATGAGCGCGAGCTGCAGCGCCACGGCTACGGGGACCTGAGGCATGACTGCGGCTGCTGCTGCTGCTGCTGCTGATGTCACCTGCTGGACGGAGTTTGGTCACATATCAAAGACAAGAATAATAGAAGGCAGTGACGCAACACTGTGGCGGCCGTAAAAACGTGTAAGAATAAAAATGACGACGGGAGCGGGAGCGCGTGACAGGTGGATGTGGATGTGGCAGCAGGTGCGCAACCGGAAACTTAAGAGCAGAGTTTGTTTTTTTATTATTATGTCGTAAAGTGACATTTTAGATGTCTCAACCTTAATTTACCAGAAAGGAAACCAATACAGAAACAGTCAACAGCAAACTTTTACCATTAAATGATCAACTTGTGAGTCCTTACCTTATGTTAGAGTCCACAGTTTTTCCTGCGACTCTCTGCCAAACATAGTGAGCGCGTCTGCAAACCAGAACAGTGACACGCTTTCACTCCTGTTTTATTTACATAAACCACGCGCCACCGCCACCTGTTTATCCCCATTATTGTCAAAACTTTTAAACTCGTAGTAGTTTACCCAATAGCAGGAGCCCACGGGTGAAGTGACGGACCTTTAGCTGCTCGCCACGTCAGGACAACGCGGCGGAGCGGGAAGTGACGCACTTACACTCTGTGGACACCAGGTGTCACTGTTGCTGGTGTTTTTGTTTTCATATTATTGCATAAAAACTGTGTTTTGTTCGCATGTTATTTACTTGTATGCGCACAGCCCTAAAACAAGTGACATTCACAGTTTAATATTCTTTACTGAGGAGCCAAGATATGGAATAATCTGCCAGTTAATAAAAAAAGAGTCTTCACAGTAGTTTAATAGAGCTCTGAACTATTTTCCCTTTATTAGTTGTAACACGTTTTATGGTCTCTTGTGTATAAATTGTAATGTTTTATGCTGTGAAATTGCATTGACTTAAAAATGACAGTCTAATTTTGGTGTGCGACTGTGCCTGATTTGTTTTTTTAAGAATACTATGATAGGTTTGTGTGTGTTAGTGTCGTTTTTGTGTAAAAGGTTACCATTTCCTGTAACATGCTCACACAGGAATGCAGATTTTCACTCCCTCTGAAGGCAATTCTCCCTCATATTATCATGGAGGTTATAGTGGCTCTATGAATTTGTTTTTATATGTGAACATAAAAACAAATACTAAGTGTTTTTATCTTAATAAAAATCCATATTTTAACTATCACTTTGTGAAAAATAAGTTAGACCTTCACTATGATGGAAAACATGTATTTAAGTCAACAAAAATAAATAAACCAGGAGTAAAAGTGTATATGGAAACACAACTGTTTATTTACTTAAAATATTGGTATGAACTAACAGGACAGCAGTACTCCCCTACACATACATTCTAGCTTTATGCTTCTTTTTTTGCATTAATTCTTTTATATATAAAAAGTATCCAAACTAACAAAGACGTCCTCGCTTAGTTCACATAAATCAGCTTTCCCTTTCCCTTCCCCTGCTTCATTCGCTCCTATTCCACATCCAATTGCAACTTAAAAACAGCCCCGAAATGTTTCCCAGTGGCTCAAATGCAGCCACTTCACACACACACACACACACACACGCGTCCATACTCTCACACACACAGTGACCTTTCAACTTCTGACCCAACACTATGATGCGTGGTCAGAAAACCACACGACCAGCCAAACAGCACAACTCTGCCACACGTTAGCACAGGCCCGTGATAAATGAACGCAAATGTTCAGCGAGGGTCTAAAAAAAGAGCGAGAGCTGAGTGAAGTGAAGTGCTGACACCAAAACCTCAATGAGGTCGAGTCAGTGCAGAAAACCAGACAAGACAGACGTGACTGGTCTGAAAAGATAAGAATCAATTAATTACACCCATTTGACTAGTTTTAAGGCCCCTTTTTCATGATTAGAGGTTGTGTATTGTCACAGACACGGTTAAGGTTAACCAGCAACACTAAGTCAGCTCTTTTACTTTGACAGATTCAAAAGTATAAAGAAAAATGGGTGATATGATTGAGAGACTGCAATACACAACCTTTTTTATTAACATGGGGAACAATGGCTTCTACGTAGCAGGCCCGTGTAAACATTACGTTTAAAACTGACGTCCTATTTAAGATTTGAGAGGAAGTTTGTTTCTGGAAACATTGAAATCATGATCATCTGTGTGTAAAGGTAAATATTAATTGTGACTGAGAAAGAAAAACCCTTTATGTGCCTATGTCGAGTATAATAAATCCATTTTATGAATGAGCATAATTAGTGAGCCACCTAAAACAAACAACACTGCTGCCCGCAAAATATGGATTTGTTTAGGGCAAAGAATAATTTGCTTCCTACTTTGATAAAAGAAAAAAACATTTACTTTGATGTCAACAGGAAGACGGCTGTCACTGTTCTCAGCCATCTTCATATGCAATAAAGCTCTTTATATACACAATATAAACAAAGCATTGGTAAGTAAGGAAGTGTGTCCTCGGATAAGTGTGGCAGAGTATAAAACACCATTCCAGCAATACAACTCCACAGATCGAGCGGCTGAGACATTGTCCAAAATGGCAGGGACACAGACAGAAAACATTTGACACGTCGTAAAAAAGTCGCGAAAAGAAGCGCAACACACTCACTGCGGAGACAGTAAAACTAAACGAACAACGACAAGAAAAGAAAAACACATTCAAAAGCCATGTTCTAAAATCTCAGTGCCCAAACACAAACATTTGGCATCAACTTATCCATGACAACAAAACAACAATGATAAACAGATCAGATATATGTTGAATAATACGTGACAAGGAAGATCAGTGAAATCAATGCAAACATCCAGGTCTCTCCGGTACTTTGCCCCACAAGTGTCATATTTTAGCCTTCACTTGCCAAACTCGGAGGCCGCCATCTCTGTAAATTCGGTCCATTCAGTGTACAGAGCAAGAGAATGACACTATATATTTGTTTTCTGTCTGGGTTAGACTGTTCATTTCATTTTTCCGTCTTCTCTCGGCCTTCAGTACAAGCCTGTCAAGATCAGTCCTGGCCCCAAAGTCCAGAACCCCCCACCACCACCCCGTCAAGTACAAGAACCAAAGAGGAAAAACATATATCATGCCAGAGTAGCGAAGGCACACAGTCAGAAAGATGTAGAAATCGTCTTTCTCTTTCTCGGCTTTTTGTCCAAAACTCAGTCCGAACCAGTTTGATCTGCCTCTGTCCTGTTTCTTCAGACGTGAGAAAGTGTGGGAACAAGTGAGACAGAGTTGTGTGTGTCTGTGAGTGTTTGTGGTCAAATAGAAACAATATCAACATTTCAAAAGTCCATTTGTCTATGTTAACAGTTGTAAAACACACAGGGTTACGCCCTGTGACTGCATTGATAACTGGTCTGTTGTAAGTGCATCTCAAAGCCCAGCGCTCCACTCGCTGTACCTTAGGTATAAACTGACGATAGGTTAGTTATAGGACCATATATTTGACATGAATAATGGTATGTTCACAATAACAGTTCAGTCTTTTTTTCCCCCTTCTTTTCAAACTGCTCATAAATACATTTCTTTGAGAGGTTTCACAACGATCAAACCGTATGCCACTGTCTGTACTCTGAAAGTGAATGACACACTCAGTTGCGTTGTTAAAAAACCCACGCGCGCGCACGCTCCTTCAGTTTCACACACGCTTGCAGAATCGTGACACAAGTTCATACGCACACAGGCACATGTGCCTTGCAGGGCAGAGGCCAAACACACACACACACACACTTATACTCACACACACACACGCACGCACGCACACACACACACACCGGAGACATAAAGGCACAAGGTATTGCTAATGTTGAGGACACATTGACACATGAATGATCTAAACATACAAATGAATCCTTTCATCCACTCCTCACAATAAAAACAGTGTCTATTAAAAAAAAGATTCTTCATCTTTCAAACATGCAAAAAAAAAGAAGAAAGGAAAACACCCACACCCCCAAGCACGTCAATAGTAAACAAAACCTACTAATCTGCGGTACCTGCAAAGGTACAACATTTGGTATATTAGCTCAGACAGACACACTCATGTCAGCCAACGTGTAAGACTTCCAAAACAGAGAGCCCATCATTACGTACAAATCTTAGAAAAAGCTAATTGTGGGTTGTATGTGTATATATATATATATATATATATATATATATATACACATATGTATGTATATATATATATATACATACATATATACACATATATCATATATATGTATGTATATATATATATATATATACATACATATATATGTGTGTATATATACATATATATATGTAAAAAAAAAAAAGGAACGATGATGACGCGGATGAAAGATGTTATCAGGCCAGCGGTTGTTCTCCAATTCTAGCTCAGCGGAGCAGGTTTGACCGACCCCGCAGACACTGGACCAGTTCTCTGAAATTGTAAGACGGAGATGAGCTACGTCCATCTGTCCTCATGACATCTTCAAGTACTAAAACTCTGTTCAGCTACTGTCTTGTCCAGTCAGACAAGGGTGAGGAGTGGTTCACCAGACAGGAGCCAATCACAAGACCACCAACACAGGAGTCGGCAAACATCTATCAGATCCAACATGGACCAATAACGTAAGAGGAGCTTGAACATATGTTGTCTGAAATCCAACTGGTTGCCATAGCAATGTGCTTTCTGGGCCGAAAGAGGGAGGACTAGACAGGCCACTGCACTGCTGTGTCTCTCCAGAGCCTCGGCTTCCAACAGCAGCAGATGAAGCAGCAGCTACCCAGAGGCACATACACATACATGCACACAAATAAGCATGACTTCCACAACGTGGCCCTTTGCTCCTCTGATGCACAAATAAAGAGATTATAATCTCTTAAAATCTCTGTCACATCCTGTCTATCTCCGAAGTTACCAGCCTATCAGGTTGGCTTTGGCCTTTTCTGTTAGCTTACGGACACGCCCCTTAGAGGAGGTGCCAAAGGTGATAGACGAGTCCTCAAACAGCAGTTGCCTCTGCTCCTCCTCAGAGTCCTCCTCCATGTACCAGGCCGACCGTCTCCCCTGGTTACGTGTGCGCATGGACCCACTTGCTTCGTCCCCCTCTTCCTCCTGTGGAGACTCCCTGCGATTGGACCGTTGAGGGACAGTCTGCGGAGGAGGGGTGACCTCCTCGTTTCCCCTCCTGCTGCTCCTCCTCAGCGGCTCAAGCTCAGGCGACTCTGTGGGTGGAGTGGATTCCTCAGTTCTTATTGTTCGGGGCCGACCGCGCCGCCTAGGTGTCGACGGTGCACCAGAGTCCGACAGCACAGATGTCTCCTGCGCTGAAGATGTCCCTCCTTCATCGCCAGTGGACTGGTCGAGCTCATCGTCAGGGGTGGAGCTCCTGTGGTTCCCGCTCCTCCTCATCTCTTCCAGCTCCTGCTTGCTCTTCCTGCCTCTCTTCTTGCCTGGAGGGCGACCTCGGGGTCTGGAAGGGCTTGCTGGAGTCGTGACTTCTGGAGGACTCAGCGGCTGTTCCGTTCTGGACTTCCGCCCCTTCTTCCCAACGCCCATCGTCATAGGACTGCTATGACCGTTCAGGTGGACTGTGGTCTGGACGGAAGGGCTGGCGGGAGAAACTGTGCAAGAAAAGACATTAAATCAAAGGGAGTAAAACATCAATAACAGAAAGTGACATTTAACACTTTACTTATAGTATAATTATATATTATTAAAGGTTATATGTAAATTCTATTAAGTCATAACATTTAATAAGATTAAGGAAACACAGGTTAACTTGAAATAATGTCTTCAGTATATTCACAACTGAAACCTTCATTTGCATGTTGCAAACTATGTTTTGGTTTGGTGTTTTTCTGTTTCACCGCCCATTGCCACCCATCAAATAACGCCTCAAACCAAAGTGCTTTGACACACAGGATGCCACCAGAGTTACTTCAACACAGTGGGCTGCAGCTACGGCTCGGAAATGCTGAACATTACCAAACCAAAAAAAAAAGCCTCACTATCCCTCTCAAAACATCTCAACCAGAGGAGAGGTAAAATGAGGATCTGCAGTGGAGATGCATTAAAATATCTGACATCAGAAAGTGGAAAAGAAGTGAAAGACATTACCGGTTATTTAATCATCTATGTGAATATTTAACATTTATAAAGTTTTTAAAGTCAGTTATTGTCACTTTGTCGTCTCCTCTCACCATGTGTTATTTCTCTGCTGCTCTAAAGCAGACACACTTTCACTTTCGATCTCTGACTCAAACAGATTTAATGTTTGTAAAAATAAAACTGACAGTGGGACAATTATGTAGATGTATGATTGTGCACATTAACACAGATTAATGTCAGGTATAAATGCAGCTCCATTTTGAACTGGGATTGCAGTGACAAATTTTTACATATATACACTTTAAGCATCATCTCTTACCAGGTGTGAGTCGTACAGGCGTCCTGAGTTTCCGCCGGGTGCTTCCTCCACCGCTACTCTCTGGGGCCGGAGAGGGAGTCACCTTTTCAGGAACCGGTGGCGTTGATGCTAAAACAGAGTTATGAGCCCTAAGTGAACGAGTCGACTCTGAAAAAGGCAAAGAGAAATAACTAAAGTTAACTGCTCCACACATTTAACGCGAGACACTTTGCTCTTTTACAACAACGGTATCTCCTGAAGCAAAATTGACATGTACTGCGCAACATAAGCAAGCTCACCTGCTGTACTCTGTGTGTTGCTTGTGGCGTTTTGCGAGGAGGACGGGGCAGGTGGGGAGTGTGCAGAATGGCGCGCTGCACTTCGCGTTCGCCCCGCAGCTGGCGTATCCGCCTTCCCGTTGACCAGCTGTTGAGGCTGTTTCAGGGGGGTGCTCTGTCTCAGGGAGGAAGGCCGCGAAGGAGGTGGCGATGGCTCCTTTTTTGCGGTCACCCTGGATGACACGCGTCTCTTCCTCTCTGGGCTTGAAGCAAGAAAGAAGGAAATAATTCAAAAGATTAAATTATATTCCAACAAATGGGCCACAAAATTGAAAATAAAACATCCTTCCTTCTACCTGGATGCAGTGCTGCTTGTTGGAGACTCGCTCCTCCTCCTCCTCCTCTTCATTGCGTGCCGTGTCTGTCTGTCTGTAGTGTGTCGTGTCTGCCTGTCCGCGCCCTGTCGGGTCAGTTTATCTGTCAGGCCGTGGATGGCCTTGTAGTCAGCCAGGATGGAGCTGACGTGCTCCTCAAACAATGCAGAAAGCCTCAGACTCATACTGTAGATCTGGAGACACAATAAATGATGCACTGGATCAACTGCTGTACTTACTGTGTGTGTGTGTGTGTGTGTGTGTGCTCATGTCTTACCCGAGACTTCTTACTCGGCGTGTAAGCTTTGGAATTGCTGAAAATGAGCCGGACATCTTTGCAGAGGTCAATGGGAGACTGGTACTTTCCTTCTGTCAGTGTGGAGAGAACGGTTCCAAAGTCCATTGGAGAGTCAACTATTTGCAGGTAGTCCTGGGTGAAGGAGATGTAAACAAAATAAGGATTAGATGAGAGCAAGAATTAGGAGATAGGGTTATTATCAAGAGTTTACCCCTAACACTTCCCTTTTTAAAGTGTATCTAGTGGAAATTCACACCCAAAATAGTTTGCCAGGTTTCTGGGTTTGCAAGTTTGTGTGCACCACCATTAATTAAGAGAGAGGAGCAGCTGTTGAATAAGTACCGGGTACTCCTGGAGGTCCACAGGTTCCCTGAAGGGCTCCGAGTCTTCACACTGAAATATCAGGTCCAGCAACTCCTTACAGCGCCCCCTCCACGCTTGAGGGTCGTACGACGGAGGTCGCATTCGCCGCTGACGCTGCATCGGCCGACGTCCCTACGTTACAAAGTTTCATGTGAAGAATGAAAGGCTCATGGTGTGTTTTCACTCTTGTGGACGCTGCAGTCGGGAATCTACACAGTGAGATGTGTTACCTTATGGTTTCGAGTGGATGTTCCAGGTCTATTAGTATCTTCATCTTCCTCCTCCTCATCCTATATAAGACAAGGGGGAATGATTGTGATGGTGAGTATTGTACTGTAGTAATTTCTTTATATTTAACAATAATATAATACAGTATTGTATAGCTGCCTTACATGTGTAATTTTAGGTTCCATGAATTAAAAGAGAATTTTGAAATTGTGTTTGCTACCCTGATCTACAAAAAACAAAAGAAATACATATTTGATATGTTACTGTGTAAACATGTTTACAAACACACCTCATCTTCGGAATCAGAGAAGGTTGCCTTCTTCATAGTTTTGTAGAGGGGCATGATGTCAGTCAGACTCTGGTCCCTGAAGAAGAAAAAAAAAGTAGTTAACAGTTCAAATGTTGTGAAACTTAATGTAACATAGCTATAACTAAGTACCTAACACTTCATACTTAATACCCTATTTAACACACTCACTTAATAAACTGCAGCATGAGGTCAGAGACAAACTTGGCAGTAGTGACGATGAAAGATCCCGGTTCATTGAACGTTTGGGCGTTGTGTTCAATATAACGAACCTCCCACATCAGAGAGGACAGTCGTCTGAAAGGGAAACAAACAATCGCAAACAAACCGTGTTTGAATTCTATCTCTTCCATATACTGTATACTGTACACTTTCAGTATCTTCTGCTGTCTCTTCTGAGCTGATGCGAGTTACCTGTAGAAACGGTTCACCAGCCTTTGGCGAATCGTGCTGAGGTCAGTGACATAGGCCACGACTGTGCAGTACGTGGGATAAGCCTGTAGGTCCACTGGAAAGGCAAATGGCGCTGCCACATCTGTGATGAGAGAGAGGATTAGTACTGCGGCACAACAGATTTGACGTACAAGCATTTTGTACAACTCGGAACCAAAACAGTTTCAAGAAATGGTCACGTTGTGAGTGTGTGTTTAGTCAACACATGAGTTTTCACGATCAGTTACATCAAGCTAAAATAAGGGAGGTGAAGGTAACAAAAATGGAAACATCTCTGAACCTATTTATTGTGAGAAATTGATAAAGCGATCTGAAATCACCTTAATCTAAATATTGATCCCCAAATCTCAGCATGAAGCTCACAGCTAATGAGGAGCTATCTAGATAACTGTGATGGTTGTTGATGTCTGAACTGTGCAGGGTGTAAACCGGCTATCACACTATGTCAGCTGAGATTGGCACAGCACCCCCCCGCGACCCCCATGTGGAGGATAAAGCGGTAGAAAATGGATGGATGGATGGATGTTGACACGCTATGTGTGCATGTTTTTCCACAAACTGTCTCTAGAGGGAGCCCTCTAACCAGTTACTTCCACCAGGATTGCAGAAATACAAAGTCTCTAATGTGACATTACATCACTTTCCAGGAATACAAGCAAGCACCTCAATATCTGACTCAACATGTCAGCAGCTTATTCTTTTAAACATATGACACTTGGTCCTGCTGATGAGCTCAGAGCAGTGACTCACGCTGTGTAAAGTCATGCTGCCGTTTCTTTACCAGATGAAAGCCTCTGTGGCCTAATGTCACATCCCTGCTTACATGACATAAGCAGGCTGTTATTAATATTATTAGAAAAGGTCTGACGACGTCATACCGAGGGTGCAGAGCTGGTCGATGGCTTTGATGATGCGTTCACACTCCTCCGCACGTGTGCGGCAGCCCCATTCCCCGTCCAGAGGGACGTACAGCAGCTCCTTCTGCTCCTCTTCTACGAGTGGGACGCTCAAGCCCAGTTCGTCAGGGAACGTGGCTACAAAATGAGAATTTCCGGGGACTTTAAAGACACTTGAACTTAACTTTATTGAGAAAGAAACTGCGTGCATGTCTTAGTGTGTGTCCACAAGCGTGTGGGTGTGTATTAGATAACTCACCATCATCAGGAATAGGCTCCATATCCCACGGACTCATCTTCTCCGTGTCTCCATTGTCCCAGCTGGATTGGAAATAGTGTTGATGTGAATCATTGACATTCAACAAATTGCAAGTACTTTCTTTTTTACTTGACATAGGTGACAAGCAGTGTTGTAAGCAGTGACGCTGCTTTGCCACAACCTACATCTGAAGAAAACATTTCCAAAATGTCTCAGTGTGGAGAGGGAAAAGAACGAAACACGAACAGAGAACATAAATATCAATCGTTTGAAATGTCACGGTGAGTGAAAGAAAAACAATGCAACATAAAGAGCAGCGTCAGCCGGAATCATTGTAAATATCAAATTCACAATTCAAACTTTGCCAGGATCTTTTCCACAGAGTTTGTGGAGTTAATGAGTGTTACATGCAGCTATTTGTTTCCATCTGAGTGGGTTTCTCCATGCAGACAGACTTGTTTTTATTTGTAAACCATTTTAATCAAGCTGTTTCAGATGTCTTTTCCCATTTGTGTTGGTGTCTGCCAAGTCAAGAAATCATTAAATCCTAAACGTAACTAAATTTCAGCTGAAATTTCACTGGACATAAAATCACAAGACCTTTTTGTGATGTTTTTCCCCTTTTATTTGAGAAATGTATCGCTGCATGAGAGAGCATAAAACAAGAAAAGGGATTGTCTTACCAATTTGTCTTTGGTCAAATTACACTTTATTGTCTAGTTGAATTTTACTTTAAGTGCTATTGATATGGTCCAAAATGATCTATATGGCATATAGAGATGAAATATAAGGTACATAACCCCTTAAGTGAAAGCTACTGCAGCCTCTTTGTCCGTGTGACGACAGATTATATGTATATGATATTTGGCTTTGATAGGAGCGGCAGTTTTATGGCTCTTTTTCATTATACAGTTGTAACACTACTCTTCTCTACTCAGTTTGGTATCAGGTATAAACGTGGCTGTAAAGGTTATGATTCGGCTCACGATCGCCAGCGCTCAGCAGTGCTGTCGCTAAATACACCCGACTCCTCTGTTAAATATTGAGATTTTAGAAATGTCCGTGCCAAATGTTGGAGATTGTTTTCCGCATGTTTTCAGGATCTTTACGTCTTTTTAACTGATCTACAGTCCGGGAGTGTTCGGTTTGATTCTCGTGTCGAACGTTGCACTCCTCCTGTGACTCCTTCAGTCACATGTTTGAATCGGCTCAGGTCACTTGGAACGTCATCAGAACAAATAAGCACCAGATTAAAAAAAAACAGACGAGTCGAGTAGTGCTAGAACTGTATAATGAAATGTATAACTGTATAACTACAGGTCAAGTGAATCCAGAATGTGTTCATACCAAACATTGTAGCACTGGAACAGACTGTCAGGATACTGCGTCTGGTACGGCTCCTGGCTCTCAATGGTCCCGAACCACCAGGCATCATCAATCACTGACCGAAACCTGTCACCTACACAGACATCACACAACTATTTAGACATTTGCAAAAAAATGAAGTAGAAAATATGTATATTTTAGATTTGCTTAAAAATCCTATGCATGTTTTTAGTGATTCTAGCTTTGGCTGACCTATTCTCCACTGCCTGTCTCTGGCATTGTCAAACTGCTGCCGCAACACCAGGAAGTCAATTACATCAGCCATGTCGTGGTACCTACAAGAGAAGAAGAGTGTTTACAAATTACTAAAAGGAAGTGATGAAACATATGAAAATATAACCGCAACCATAACAATGTGAAATAAATCAGAGTTTGCAGGACAGTTCATTACTCTCAAACTCTGTAAATCAGTGGATTAAATGAGTTTATGGAACTTGACTTGTGTCAAGATGATAATTTATTGAAAAAATGTGCTGTATTTAAATGTAATGATTTACTTCATCTGCATATTGTTGGAGGAAAAGTGGAAATGAATGTAAGAAATGGAAAGTTTACATGAACATATGACACTATACTATATTAAATGTTGGCTGTTTCACATGTGTAACAAGCACTCACTATAAAAACAACAGTGGGTGGATGCTTACTTCATAGAGAAGGATCCTCCGGTCAGTTTGCCGGTGTCAGGGTCCAGGAAGGACAGCTTCAGGCAGCACAGCGTGGGCAAACCGACCTCATACTTGATGCCAACTATCTTCATCAACTCCTGCTCCTGAACATTACAAGTAAAAGAACAAATAACGCAAATTAACAAACACTGTCAGTGGAATTATTTGTTCTATGCACTGTTTTTTTTCATTTGTTGGGACAAATATGACCCGTGTCATGTTTACGACCATATACTGTATATTTATTACATAAGCATGCTGATGTCTTTACACTGTGTGTGCTTGTAAATAGAAGAACATACAAGCAGTAGCCATGGTAACAGTTAACATGTCAAGGACAAGCTACTAAAACTAAGTGCAGCTTAGCACTGCTATACTAAGTTATTTCCAGCAGTGAAAACATGATACTGAAGTCATTCATGGTTGTTAGAACTACAAACAGAGAGAGAGAGACTGCATGCGCATATTTACTTGTATTTCTGCCTTTATTTGAGAGTTAAGTTTAACTTGTGGTGAGGGTTGAGGTAAGGAATTTAGTTTTAATTGTTATGGGTAAGATAATCAGCGAAAGAATTCCCTTTATCAATAGTTATTTTCTTATAAAAAAGAAAACAGGCACGTGTGACCTACTTTGTCAATAACAATGAAAAACCAATCAATGCTAACATTTATTGAGTTTCCATTTCAAGTGCTCTGCTCTTTTAGGCCGTAAGAACTTCAGCACCTTTGTCGAATAGACGTCACAGAAAATATAACACAAACACAAAGTCTCATGATTTGATTACAAAACAGAATCCAACATCAAACGTCTGCCATATTTATTGCTCAAAGACTTTGAGGTGTCTTGAGCAGCTTTACGATTTGTAACAGTGAAGTTTACGTTTATGTTCTTAATGAAAGACATTATTATACGCTTTACTGTCCAAGAACTGTTCCTCTGTGTGAAGCTTGTATTGATTTTGCGACATGGCTCTACTGTGATCTTTATTATGGGCCTCTCCTCAGTGGTTGTGGGTAAAGAGACAATATAAATCTACAAATACATTGGTAGCAAGAGCAATGTCTCTCTTCAGACAGTCCTAAATCCATCTTTGTCAGACTGTTCCTTACCCGTAGCTCCATCTTGTGCCAGGGCTGCTTCTTGGGATTGATGCTGTAAATCTTTTTCTGTTTGGCCATCTCCACATAGGCTTCATGTCCCTGTCTGAAGTAATACAACTGCACATACACACATACAGTACATGTGAGCTACAACGTTACTTACTGGAACATCACAACATTACTTGACTAGAAGGGTATTGTCTCTTTCCTCCAACATTATCTCCTGTGGCAACACATTTGGATGTAAGCATCTAATCATGTTAATATATAAGCCTGGCTTTTTGATGTGTGCAAACATGTGGTGCACATGTGGTGGGAACACTGTAACAGAGACAGGCTGCATGTACCTCATCTCCCATCTGGGGTATGTAAGGACATCTGCGCGGGACTGTGTCTGTGATCCAAGCAGAAGGAAGCCACTCCTCCAGAGTTAGGCCTTGCTCCTGAAACTCTGTCCTCTGAAAGACATACAACACAATAGATGCTGTCACAGCTCAGGAAAGGATTTGCATTAATCTCAGAGTTACTTAACCACTTTTACAACAAATTATCAAATCAAATTTAGTGCAAAATCGCACCATGCATTATGTCAAGGCATTTTACCTAATATGACAGATAACTTACAATATAGAGAGAGAAGTTCACACAATGACCAAGCACTTGGTGACATTGGAGAGGAAAAAAACCCTTTGAAGGCGAAGAAATCTCAGGCAGAACCAGCCTCAAATATGTGCAGATTTATGCCTGGGCCAGGTGCATTCTAGGCCTAGATTCTTGTGATTAATCTTAGTTTGGTCCCTTACTTGTGCAAGTAGCTGATTGGTAATAATACCAAGGAATATAAAGGTTTTTAATCTAACCTTTCTTTTCTCCTTTGGCTGCTTCTTCTTTGGTGAGGTGCCATCTTTGTCTGGTTTGTCTTTCTTCCGTTCTTTCTTGCCTTCCCTCTTCTTCTCCCCATCCTCCTCAGAGCTGCTGCCCTTCTTTTTAACTTTAACACTCTTCTTGGGCGGTTCAAGGTTGATTCCTGCGTCCGCTGTCCAGTCAGAGTAGTCGCTGGAGTAGTCGCTGCACGGAGATCAAATGCATCCCTGTATCAGCTTGTGTTTACAATAATGATTTGCATACGGCCCGTGTATGTATGTAGGAGATAGTTGATATGATTAATGTGTGTGATAAACTGCGTCTATCTCACCTTGAACTGCTGTGGTCATCTGGCCACGGCTCTTTTTCCTCCTCCTCCCCCTTCTCTTCCTCTGAGGAATGCCCGTTAATCTGACGCACCTCCACCTCTCCCTGGAAACAGACACACAGAGGCAATTAAACACAATGAATGCCACTAACAATTATTGTCATAAAGATTCATCTCTTGCTTATTTTCTTGATTCGTCAGTTCTTTGTGGTTGTGGTCCATGATGACCCTCAGAAATGATAAGTTCAGAAATATCTTGTTTTGACCACAAACCAAAATTATTCAGGTCTAATGATTTCTTTGTTATATGAGGCAAAGAAACTAGGGCTGCAACTAACGATTATTTTATTTTCATAATTTCATAAATGTTTTTCAAAGTGTCTTCTTTCATCTACAAATCATTATTATTCAGTTTTAATGATTTTGTTGTTATATGAAGCAAATAAACCAGAACAATTTACTTCTAAGAAGCTGCAAAACAAATCAGTGAACTTGTTCGTATTGTAAAAAAAACATTCAAACCCATAAATTGATTATAAAATTAGATGATGATTAATTCAGTTATTGATTGATTGATTGATTGATTGATTGATTGAAACCAGAACATTCACATTTAAGAACAAAGATGAAACAAAGATTAACCAATGATCATAATAATAGTTAGTGATTAATTGTTGCAGCCCAGAATTAAACATCATATTATTATTGGAAAACAACTTTAGCAGAGCTCTGTGAATATAATGAAATGCAGATCAAATATTGAGGATAAATTACTAACTCATTTTAGCTAGTACACTAGTTGGAATTTAATAAAGTATAAAACCAAATCTACAACACGGCAGTAGCTGTAGTGTTGTCTACCTCTGAAGTGCTATCATCCTCGTCTGCAGCCTCAGCACTCTGGCGACTATTCTCCTCCATGGCAGCCCGAGTCTGATAACCATGGTTACCCAGGCTCCTCCTGCCCTCATCAGCTACACCCTCTGATGTGGGATGAACCTGCAACGTGAAGAATAGAAAGAGAAGGACAGAAAACAAAGGTAAGATGGTAACACTGTGGCTGATGGAATATTCATGAAGTTGCTGATCATCCAGCACTGACGCCGTGAGGGAGAGTCGGGACTGAGCTTGACTTAACTGAAGTTCTGAGACATGAAAGCATCAATAAAATGTCTTGAGAAGAAAAATGAATACTATTTCTGAAGTGTTGTAAAACAATAATGTCTGTTGAGTGTGTTCATTCACTTACCCTGCTTTCCTTGGGGAGAGAGTGGATGGTACGTCTCCTCCTTTCTGACTGATAAATATTGATTTCTTCCTCCCCTTTAGCCTCGCGCCAGTTCACCTGCCTCCTGCACGAAACACACAAACACACAGGGTCATGATGTGCACCAAAAAGCTACCACCTCCAAGGCAGAGAAATCATATAATATTTGACCTTCCAACCTCTCGCTGTTTGTTTGTATGTATGTGTGAGCACAAGTGTTTAACCTGACAGAGGCGTCCTCCAGCTCCGGGACCAGCACCCTGCGGCTCCAGGCCACCAGGTCGCCCTCTGTGGCCATCTGGCTGCGTGGAGCGTTGCTGTGCATCTGGCGGACTCCCTCGATCTGACCGCTACGACGCAGGCCTACATTGGGTGGGGAGTGCACTTCTATTGGCGATCCCACCGATCCTAAGATTGAGACATCAAATTAAAGAGAAAAACACAAGTGCTTTGTGTCAAACTGTGAAAGGAGACGTGTCATTTTCTATTGTTTATTGTCTGTGAAATATCAGAAAACAAGTTACAATTATTTCAAAGCATCAAATTCTCACATTTGAGAAACTGGAACCGGGAAAGACATTTCAGGTTTTAACAAAAATCAAGTTACATTGTCTATAACAATATTTAATTAATTATAAAAAAAGGGAGTAGGAAACCACTTCTCATTTACTTCTCAAGTGACAGCATTTGAATATTTTTTAACTCAATCAAGATAATAAATTGAAAACCATTAAGTCATGAGATTTGCTCCTACCTCTGCTGGCCCTGGTGTTTACATTAGCAGCAGCAGTAGTAGTGGAACCAGCAGCAGGAGCAGCAGCAGCAGGACCATCATTTGCCCCCAGTCTTTGGTCTTGTTCCTGCTGCAGCCTCTGAATGATGGAGTCCAGAGGACTGGGACCGTCCACAGCCTGCTCACTCACCACTTGGTTCAGGCCTGATAGAAACATGAAAGAAGAAAAAGAAATCATCTTAAAAAGGTATATAGAGAACCTGGTGAAATGTAATGTTTGAATTCCAACAGGTATTACTGCCATAAAGATTGCTACTGCCAGATAAAATGTAAACTCAGCCATCAAACGAATGATGAATGACGAATGATTTCATCTTTTTTGGTGTCGGCCAACAAAGAAAACATTATTTGTCAAGATTAGTACTGCACAATTCCACCAAAATGCTACTGTCACACATTTTATCCTAATTAAATAATTACAGTGTCTTTTCAGTTTGTTTATTGCACTTGGTCATAGAGCAATTAGACTAAACTTTACTGATCCTTCACTGGGGAAATTCACTTCTCATAGCAGCAAAACAGACAGAGGTAGACAAGACTAGATACTTATATATATTATAAGATATATATATATATATTAGATATACTGACTAGAATAAGCAATCGAAAAGATAAATAAATAACAAATACGAGTTAATAGAATTGATTAGGTTTAGATTATTTTCCAACTAATTAACTAAATGCCAGTTGCTTCCTTTTACATTTAAGATTGTGAGCTGCCTTATTAATTCTGTTTTAATTACTGACGCTAGTGCACTTAAGATGCCTTTCACTAAGGAAAGATAACACAGACGTCAAATAATGAGCTACAAGAGCAATGTAATCAGCTTGACAACAGAGTCTTTGATCAGCTGATCAGCCTCAATACCTGAGGAAGTGACGCCCATCTGTGGAATCAGCTGCTCGTCCCGGCAGCCCTCTCTGCCAGGTACCAGCCGCTGGTACCTGGGAGGGTGGGGGTTACCGTCCACGTCCACCAGGAAGGGAGGGGGCATTAGGTGTGGCGCCTGCTGGGTCTGCTCATCCAGCACATAATTGTTGGCGTCCCGGATCAGCGGCCGATAGTCTGTGTGGAAGAACATCTGGTCCGCTATCTGAAACAAGAGGCAGAGAGGAGCAAGTTCATTTCACAGCACATTAAAGACGCCTGATCATTCGTCCCTGCTGATGTCATCAGTTGCTCACATCAACATTATACGTCAAGTTGTACAAGTATGTGATCCTGTCACTTTACCTTGTCGTACTTGCTGCTGGAGCCAAACCCAAAGATGAGCAGGTGTCCGTGGGAGTCGGTGGCCGCGAAATGCTGCCCATCTGGACTGCATTTGCAGTCAAACAACGCTCCGTGTCCTTGACCCTCAATCTATCCACAGAGACACGGAGGGAGATCATAGTATTACACTGCCTGGTGGAATTGCATGCAACTGTAGCACTTTGAATGACATGGATACAGTCAATTCCACATGGCTGGTACACAAGTGTGCAAACACTATTTAATGAGCCACAGGGAGGTTGTTCAAGATGATGCATTTATGTTTATGGAACAATGTAATTGACCAACTGCATTTAATATTTCCAGCAACAAAACAGAACATCTGTGGAGGTAGCTTTACTGCCGGTTGCTTTTTGTGTTTTGCGTTTCTTTGACTTTTTCAATAATCAAATAAAATACGTGATAAAAACATGTTTTGAATTTTTCAATGTTCATTAATTAAAGGTACTGAACCCTATTCTGCTTGAGCCTAGAGGACGTCTTGTATACAAGGTGTGAGTGAGTGGATTTGAAATGCAATTCAAGTTGAAATGGGCACAATATGCTTCCATTTTTTTTCGATTTTTTTTTTAACTTTCTTGGTGAGAGTTAGACTGATACAACTCTTACAACTCTACACTCTATGTCTGTCTCACTATATATGATCACAGGGAGCTGCTCGTGAGCTAAGTCTCACTCAGACAGAAGACAAGGGAAGCAGCAAGTCTGGATTTGTCTAGAAGAAAAAAACCTGTCCATCAACACCTCTAATGCTCAAACAGTTTTGTATGAAATGCCACTAGAAAAAATTCACGATTTTTACAGCTGCACAGTTCAAGTACGTGCAGGTATAACTGTTTCTACCCGTTTCCTTTCTTCAATTTAACAGCAAAACTCTTTATTCTCATCTGTCAACAAGAAAGTAATAGGTTAATTTCCAAGATGCCGCATTATCCCTTTAAGTTTCATACTGAGAGTTGTGCCTTTTTTTTACACAATTTGGGTAAAGACTAAGGCCATTTACTGTCTGTGATCTACACCAAGTTTCAGGCAACTGACCAGCTCACTGAGTGACTCACTGCGATGAATGCTGTCCTTGGTTACCATAGAGACACAAGCAGGAAATACAACAGTGTCTTTAATGATTATCACGCTGGGTGAATATGTACAGCAGCATACGCACCACAAGTGTGGACGACATGGTTTCACTCTACTAGTGACTCATGCCTATGGACACACTTAATAATATACACAATAATACAATACGTGGAGGGGATAAAGTGAGGCAGCAAAGGGAGAAAGTGAAAGCACCGGGGGAGGTGGTGGTGGGGGTTTGGTCTGTGGGTGAGAGGGGAAGAATGCGAGACAAAGAGTGACACTGGGAAAGGAAAGGGAAAGAATGTGTGGTGGGAACGAAGCAAATAAAAAAAAAAAACACTGTATCCCTGTAGTCCACATCACACAACGCTAACTAATTCACTGACTTCACATCCAAACATGACAACACATGTCAAAGAGAGGAAAAATATACTTGTACATGGACTTGAACACTTGACAGAACACTCACTAATGTCTCGTCTTCAGTGGCAAAAATTCCAATTTGTCGAGGTTAAGACTCACAGTTATGCATCTATTCAAGCTCAGATTGTGATGATTTTGTTATTTGGTATGCAACAAGTGAAAAAGTAGTCATTAATACATTAATACATCAATTCACACCAAGATAAAAACTGAAAAGAAAACAGGCAGTGGAAAGTAGTTAATCATTTTCTTTTGGAGGTTTAATATGATTTTTTTTTTTTTTTAATCCGTCATTATGGTGTAAAAATAATTTTCCAGCTTCAGAATGACTGTTTGCAAAAAAAAACAGCTCAGAAATCCAGTGACAGTGAGAAACTTACCATGTTGAAATAGGAGCGGATCTTGACCCCTCTGGCCAGGTCCCAGACAATACAGTTCCCATCATGCCCCGCTGAGAAGAGGATTCTCGGATCAAAGGGGTGTGGCTCCAAAACAAACACCTCATCCTCGTGACCCTGTCATTAAACGACACGAACGTCGACAATAAGTCACTCATGAGAAATAAATGAAGATGGGAAAAATCAATGGCCGTTTGTAACTGTGAATTAAACTGATTTCATGTCATTAGCATTTAAGCAACTATTACGCAGACGGAGCTGCCTGTTTATTTACATGAACTTTGAACATTTCAGCGGTTTAACGCAAGCAACAGAATCAATTAACACGATCTTTTTTAACAACCTTTTTTTGTTTTTCCTTCAAGGATAATGTGGTAAGGTTTTGCATCCAACACTTCTACATCCATGAATGCAACACCATAGAGAGTTTCCAGCAGAAAATGCAATGTTCGGGGTGCATTTTATGTATCAAGGTAAGACAGCCACTGAAAAATCCATAGCTTTTTTAGTAAGCAAGCAAGCAGGCAAGTTTGAGATGTTTGGTCACGTGTAGAGGAGGGATACACTGCGGCGACCCCTGAAGAGACACCTTTAACTCTTTTAAAAGTTTCTTTGCACTTGTGTGTCTGTGTTAATGTGTTTTTCCACTTCATACCATCAGCACATGGACGAGGTTTCCGGTCGTGGAGTTCCACACCTTCAGCGTCAGGTTGTTGGCTGCCGTGATCACCGTGCCGTCGTGGCGATCCCACGCTACCATGGTAACCTTCAGCTTGGTCACCTTGTCTTCCAGTGGCGGAGGGTTGTACTTCCTGGAGGGAAGATGTTGATGTCATGTTTACACATTTATTTATTTTAATATTTAAATACATGCACAGTATATACAAGGAGAAATGCGGCATAGATGTTTTCTCATCTTTTCCAGACATTTCCAGGTCAGACGGTGCACAAATATTCTTGCGCTTATGCACTGGAGATAAAATACTTTCACATACTTTTATGTTTTACACTATCTATTAAATTATCCAGGGGTTTGAGTGCAAGCAAAGCACAGATTAAATAACTGTGTTGTGGGCATTTACTGCCATTCTTGCATATTCCTTGAGTTCATTGTGTTCAGGCAATATAGATTTGAAATGCCAGTCAGTGTCATCTCCATTCATCCGTTGTCTGTGATTCCCACAGTAAATCGATATTCTGTCTGCAAGCAATCAGGTCATCAATCACTGCTAAGTTCAACCATCATGCCACAGGTGTGAAAGTGTTGTTTAAGTTGATCATTTATTGTAAGTACACTACAAATCCCCTTGTGTAGCTGTGAATAAATAAATGCTGATGGTGATACAGAGGGATTTTAATCACTTCAAGCTCCATTTAAATGAATGTTGGTTTTTGGGGGCGGGGTTTTGTTGCTTCAGACCAGTGCACAGTTTTCAGCAGGGATCCCTCACATATTCATATACAGCAGGTCTGGGACGCTTTGATTGATTTGTATGAAATAAATCTTGACATTATAACCCACAGGACCTTCCAAGCCCAAGGCTCTGAGCTCTGAACACAGCAGTGCTGGTGGAGAAAGCACACTTTGACAGCTGTGCACACACTTACCCGGGTAATTTGGTCTGCATGTCCAGCAGAATGCTTCTCCAGCCCTGAGGCTGCAGCTGCCAGATTCGTGCTGTACCATCCCTGCTGCCGCTCACAAACCTACAGCACACGGACACACAATAATGCAGCGGCTAAACTGTAAAGATGGCACATGGTTCTATTTCAGCGTTCTGCTGTACAATGGCTGCTTTCATCTACACACATCAGTATAAACTAATAGTGTGTATCCTCCGCTCCACCCCTCCCGTTTGCATTGACAGTCTACCGCGCGCACTGCTGCGATTACAGCAGCCCAGGAGAATTAAAGCTGAGCTTGTTTTTCTGCACATTCAACACAGGCACACATACATTTACACTCAGTGAGTTCATGAGATATACAAGCATGTGTGTGTGTGTGTGTGTCTGTGCATGTAAGAGAGAGGGGGGGAGGGGGGGAGAATACGTGCATGTATCAGAAAGTAACAGTGGGGTTTCTGCTGACACTAACAAGTCACATTACAACACCCTGCGGTTCCAGATGCGCACACACAGAAATTAAATGCACCTAACTACAGTATGTGGCTCACACAAACACACAAACTGTGCAAGCTCACCTGTCACTGCAGTGTGAAAATTGGATGCTGTCAACTTTGTCCTAGGTGAGAAAAAAATAACAGGAAAAAAGTCATAAACGCATATTTCTTTTCTTCCTGTCTTACAAAACTCTTTTATCGTGAATTACAATTAAAGGTCTCTAATTTTGGCAAGTCCTTTGCAGAGCTTTTACACCACCTCACTATCTTCCTTGGTTAGATGGGAGTTTGCTAATTGTCATGGATAATGGTGAAAACGAAAACTATTCTTACTTGACAACAACAAAACAAATCCCAACCTTCCAGCAGCGGCGGAAGACTATGAGATGCACTTAAAAGCTTTGAATAAAAAGCAAGAGTAAGTGGGCATTTGTTTTGTTTGTGTTATTTTAATACTTTTAGCATTTTTGTACATCACACTTTTGAAGCAGGGCATGTACAAGACACACAGACACCTAAAAAAAAATAGATCCATACATTTTAATAATAGTCATAACAAATGAAAACAACAATAATTGTCTTAGTTGACTCACTGTATGGGACTCAAGTTCAGAGATCTTCTCGGGTTGGCCTGAACCAAAGTAGTAGACCCTGATAATATGGTCTGTGCTTCCTGTGGCAAGAAACATCCCACCTGAAAACACACAGCGAATAAAAATGATTTCTATTATGATACGGGACACATGCATTCATTTACAGTTAATTAAAATGTAACATTATTCATTATTCATTCCTCACGCCACAGTAGCGTAACAAAATCCACATATTCCAGTATTTAAATGACTGATTAACTTAACTTCAATGATGCACACTCATCAGATAATCTGGGCTAATTTGGCTAACTTTTGTTTTAGCTCTGCTTCTACGTCTGGTGGTGTGGAACATGTGTGATAAAGGTTTGTGGTGTTAACCTGCGCTGAAGGAGGAGCAGATCATCTGGACGCCAGGCCTGGAACGCTCTGTGAATTTACTGGGCCTCTGACTGAAAAATGCACGTAAGAACAGTAAAGTACATATTAAATACGGTGAACAACCATTCCCGCCTGAATATACTGATACTGTGCATGCTTTAAAGAGAGCGGGTTTCACAGGCAGGTGTGCCGATTTAACATCATCTTTACACAGTGTATTATGTAAATAAATATATATATACAGTAAAAGTTATGATACACTTAAGCATCAATGCACTATAAACATAAAGATGAAAGTGACAGTAGTCGTGAAGAAGAGTGTCAGTGAATTTTAAGTGAAGTGTAGATCAAAACAGGCCAATAATATACTGCATAAAATATTTCTCTGTATTAAAAAATACATTTTCACTGACTAAATGTGAATGTGAACAGCAGTCGTGCAGGTGAGACACTGGGAGCTACGTTCGTGTTTCTCACCAAAACTTGAGCGTGCGTGCATCCCACTGCCAGAAGCAGATGGTTCCGTCAGCTCCGGTGGAGGACAGGTAGCGCTTGGAACCACAACAGAGAGGAGAGAACTGCAAACACAACCAGGAAGAGGTTACAACAAATCAATGTCAACACTCAAATCATATTCCGAAAAAAACATGTGGGACCTAAAGACAGACAGACAGAGAGAGAGCACAGAGAGGGCACCACAACCCTTTAACACCTAAACCTCAAAATGTCTTGTCTTTTACTTTCTTGCTTATTTTAACCATATAAATGTTTTTTCCAGAATAACTTTTAATATCTGGCAGTTATTTACAATTAACTGCATGTTAAAATAGTGTAATAACAATTTAAAATGAACAAAAACAAAAAGGTTTATTTAGAAAAAACACTGTAGCTGCATATGAACACCAGATTGTGCGTGTTAAATTTGAAATTTGAACAGTATAAAACATAATTTAAGATAACATGTAACTATGTACAGGTGTTCTTCCCACTCTCTCCTCTCTGGTGATAAAGATGCTGATTCTCCGGCTTCTTGCAACAGCACGAGAGAAATTACCATAATGACCATGTGTTGGCTTTGACATGCAACTTCTCAGCTTTCAGAAACCGTTGGAATTTTTCCAGTAGCACAAACTGACATGTAATTACGGTAATGCAAAGTGTCATCTATGTGTTAGAGGGTTAAACTCTGTTGGTGATATAGAGAACGTATACAGTATAAAGACCATAACGATCAATAAATTATTCATACAGAACAGTACTGACTGTCTTGCAAAGGTCAACATAGATTTCTCTAACACTGTTCAAAATCTAACGTACTACTGTTGATTAAATCATGGCTTGAAACAGCACCCAACTAATACCCTATTTTCTCTCGTTTAAATAACATCTGCTAAAAAAGTCAGTGACAACATATTTCATATTTATTTGCCTTTCCAATGGGGATTTTAACAATAAAACCACATTAAGTGCCATACCTGACACTCTGCTCACAGAAACAATACGGAATTGTTAATCCATCACCCACATGTTGGACGATAAATAAAGAGTTTAAGTGGCTCTCCATTAAATTAGCAATATAAGATTAAAATTACATCATGATACATTCATCCATCCACCCATCCATCTTCTACCGCATTATCCTGCACATGAGGGTCGAGGGAGTAATAACATGCATGATGACGTTCCAAGCGCAATTTCAAAATAAAAGCATTTGATTTGATATGTGGAGCTGACAGGCTTAACCAGCATTGTGTGAACCCATTTGACAACGATTTGAATGTAATGAGCATTAATTCAAATTTTAAAGTGATGCACTACAAAAAACATCATGTGGAGGATAAAGAATAAAGACAGATGGATGGATACCGGAAAGCAGAGAAATAGACTTCTCCAATCACAGACAAGATTCACCAGCGCGTCACACGTTTGTGACGTCAGGTTATTCTTAAACGGTTGAATAACTGCCAGATATCTAAAGTGAAAGTTATCTTGGAAAAAGGAGGCAGAAGCACTCACTCATTGAACATTTTTTTGACAATACCACAGCCATAAAATCAATATAAATCCAGGCAGCCCCATTATCTTGATCCTCGTAAGTGGGTTAACGTAATATATGTTATATGTAATAAATATAAATTAATGTAATTTCATTTAATTAAGCATTTATTGCAGTTACTTTCACTATATCGGTCTCTGCTTCACTCCAAGTGTGACGTAGTGCTCACATGAGACAGAGCAGACTGAGACTGCAGTGTCGTAAGTGACATAAAAGAACTGCCAGCCTAGGTGAATGAAGGGGAAACACTGCGTCATCATGCATCTCAATTATATCCTCTGAATGATACAAATATAGATACAAGTGTCTGAAGGAGTGAAGTTTTGATAGACCAAGAAACAAACGTTGGGGTAAGGATTAAAAAGGATTAAAACATTGGGGTAAGGATTTGTTTTTGGTCAAAACAAATCAAGACACACATGTAAATCCACATTCCCTAAAATCTTCCTACCTGTAGTGAGGTGATGGAGGCTGCATGTCCCTCCAGTACAGCCAGCGGTGCACACGTCTGTAAGCACCACACTCTGATGGTTTTGTCACAAGAACCAGCAGCAATCATGGTGTTCTCATAGCTGACGGCCATGTCTGAGATCTCGGCAGCGTGGCCGCGCAGCGTGGCCAGCAGGCGTCCATCGTCTGTTCCCCAGATTTTCACAAGACAGTCGTCTGAGCCCTTTGAAAGACAGACAACACAACAGTCCCCATGGCTATCACATGTGAATCAGGACTGGTATTTTAGACTTTTTTTTTTTTTTTTTTCAGAGAAGTGGCCTGAAGCACACGTCCAGTAAAACAGATGAAATAATTATGACAAGTTCAAAAAGACTTTTCTGTCCGAGCATGCAGCTGCTCAGGGCTACAAATCCGCAAACTTGGAAGACAAACAGCCTTCTAATACGTGATTGTATATATAATTAGATGTGATCAATCTGTAGTGTGAGAAGAAAACAAAGTGGACCACTGAATGTACCAGATTATCCATCTATCTGGTTTGTGAGATTATTATCAGTAAAGATAAATCTTCATCTGTCTTCCAGAGCACATTCCATACATTAGCCTGGGCGACATAAAGCATTTTCACTCATGAATAAGCAGATCACTACTTCTGTGTCTTAAACTAAGATCAGCTTACTTTAACTTACTTAAATTAAAAGTACATTTGAGTATATACTGTATGATTGCTCTCGTGTTGGTTTCCATTATTTAAAACACTGTACACGTCTGAATTATTGAGGGAAATCAGATTCTTGAGACCGTGTTAATGTTTCATCGGGCTCCAACCTTCATTTGGCTTTTCACAATGACAGGGCTACAGTGTGCAGGTAAGTATACTGCACACAGTAGAAACAAGTCCACTGTATCACCACCCAGGACTGATATTTTTCACACTCCTGCGAGACAGGCTGGTCCGTACTAAGAGGAAACCCAGCTCCCACTGAAATAAAGTAGAGCTACACAGAGGTAGATAAGTGTAATCTCAAAGTGTAGAGAAAAAAATAAGGTGTATCAGCCGAGGCTTCAGTGAGACTTCACGGGATGTCTCATTTTGACAAAAGCTACTCTGGGTTTAAAAAAAGGGGGGGGAGGACATTTTTAGAGGGAGAATCCTGTTTGTAAAACACTATATTTAGCCTTAAATCAGAAAAGGCAAGGCATGAAAATAATAGAGAACAGAGTTCAAGAAAAGAAGGACCACAAATCAATAAGGTTGGGGAAAAGAGTCATAAAACGATATATTCATTGTGGGGGGTTTTGTGCCCCAGAATCGTGACACGTTCATGTTTCATTAAAGGTAACTCAGCGGAAAATGTCTGCTGTCATCCACCTGATCAGAGGTTAAACATTTTCCATTTGTGCTTTGACTAATAAACCAATCAATATATCGAACACCTGGGTTAAGGTTATAATTACACCTAACCAGCATCACAAGTGCTGGTGACACAGTGTGACATATTCACAGCATACTACGTCCTTCCAACTCCTCTGAACCCCCACAATAATACCATATTTAAAAATACCAGCACAAGTCCTGCAAGTATGGTTACAAATAAAGGTCATTAATGGACTAAAATGCCCTCTGTGAATGTCAAACTACTAGATTAATAGTTACATGATACAGTTGCAACTAATAATTATTTACATTGTGTATAAATAATGTACTATCATTTTTTTTAATTCCATCAGTAATTAGAGTTCAAAAGTTCACCTTCTTCCCCAGTGGGAGACATCAGACACATACTTTGATCTGCATAGAGGGACAGTGTGTTCCAAGACGAGACAATCCCATGTTCAATTTGGAATATCCAAACTCACTCGTAAACCACAGTAAACCTAGAATCAAGACTAGAATATACACTAAAAGACTAGAATAGTGACTAAATATTGCATTTAGTGGGGGCAGCCCATGGCTAAGTGGAAAGGGAACTTGGCTTCTAACCAGAGGGTTGCCGGTCACCAGGTCAAAGGGCTCCCCAGGCGCTGCTGAGTGGCTGCCCACTGCTCCTTATAGAAAGCTTCCTAGTAGAGGATTAAGTTGAATGCAGAGAAAGAATTACCCCTAGCGGATTAATAAAGTGTATATATAATTTCAAGAGTCTAGTTTTTGCAATTTATTAGGGACAGAAATATATAGGGGCCCTCAGACAAACAATTCTACATTTGAAAAGAGTGTTATAGAAAGTAAATGTTATCATTTATTTTACTTTCTTCTACTTATTTAGTAGTTTTGAAAATTGACATTAACAAAATTGAAATTGAATAGTGACACATAATAAATGGTGTAAAAAAAAGCTCACAATAAAAAGAAAAAGTTAGTAAATGTATACTGTATTCACTTATCTGTATATGAATGTATATACATGCATACAGTTTATAAGGCACATACTCACCTAAAGCTCTGATCAACATGAATTGAACTTTTAATTAAAATCTATGTCTGACAAATAAGTCAGGCTCCTACATCAGATTATAAAGTTGTTTCTTGTTTGAACCCATACACCAAAACATTGTAAAAGAAAGGCCAGGCAATTAGATTGAAGAGAAACATGAGCTGAAAACACCAACTCCCCCACCCGCTTCGAATAAATCTTAATCACTTTCTCCATCACCACCAGTCGAGCAGAGTGTGACTCGAGACACAGTTGTTTCCCGTGGACTGACTGAACTACAAGTGGTCCCATGGCAATGTAAAAACCCCCCACGGTGACATGATGAACAGATAATGGACGAGATCAAATGAGGGCCTGGATTAAAAAGGTGCTTGACATGAAACATATGAAGCAGCACAACCTTGGTATAGATGTCAAGTTACAGTATATTACGGCCAGTTGAGTTAGCTACAGTTACTGAGACAAACAATCCATAGCAGCTAGTATAATTTGTCCTTGTGGCCATGATAATGAGCCCCGAGCCTCTTCCAAAGCTATATTACTCAAATCAATATGGCCGTTTGCCAATGAACTGTTTAGCCAAACCTTTACGCACATGCCCATTGATCACACGCGACTTCAGTGAATGTTTAGGCTAAACTATTTAATCAATTACCCATGCTGCCACTGCAGCAAAGCCAGGGAAAAACACACACACACACAAAACTGATCTAAAAATAAGAAAATATTTAAATAAAAATGATATTGCGATGAAAGGAGACAGCAAGAAAAAAAAAAGGGAGAGGGGGAAAAAAGAGCTGAGAGGGAAAAAAAAGGGAGATGGAGAAAGTGAGGGAGACTAAGAACGAATTTTAATTCTGGCACTTAGCCAATGCCTCAGAGGAAACATTTTCTCCTGTTATGATGAGAAATAGCAAGGAGAAGAGAGGGGGTGAAAGGAACAAAGGAGATGCAGTGTAGGATAAGGGACGAGGGGAGAGGAAAAAGAGAAAGAGAGATAACATGAAGAGAGAGACAGAGAGTCAATCGAAAAGCCCTCCTCCTCCTCCCCCTGCTCCCTCTCAGCAGACAGCCATTTTTAGAGATTTAAGAAGTGAAAGCTGAAAATGGTGTATAGCAGCAGGCAGAAAGCAAAACGAGGGCCGGCAACATTAAATCAATATTATCTCCGTGTTGATTTAATATTCAAAGCATAGCTCGCACTGTATCACCAACACGTCTGCACCAAAGCTAACACAGCAACATCTATGTAAAGGCAGCGACATCCATCTTTTCATGAACATGTCTTCTTTCCCTTTTTTAAAACGTGATCGCTGTCAAAAAAGTTGTGTGGATTTTTCTTTTCTTTTTTTTCTTTTGCTGCAAGGTGAATTCAGTTACAGCTGTGAGTCACTGAGTGAAAGATGCTCCACCCCAGTGAGGTAAACATTAATTACATCCCGCCACAACTGTTACTGTTAGATAACACAAACAGATACTGGGTCATCCTCGCAAGCCAAAGACACCCTGTAACAATCAAACATGACCACAACCGACAAGGAGTGAACCCTCAACAAACAGCATGCCGCTCGGGAAACTTTCCCAGTCATTACACATTTTGAAAAGACTTGGAGCACACACTTACTGACTGGTTTCAACAGATTTTTTTGTGGATCAAACATTTAACGACAGCGCCTGACGACGGATCACAGGCGACATGATTTGACAAACCAACTGAACGCATCACAACTCCAACCGTGTCTATAGGAGCAACAGTTTAAAGCATAAACAAACATCGCCATCACTGTTTTGATCCCCGCTTCTGACACAATTTCCTGTTTCCCCTACTCTTTCATTGGCTGCTGGCAGCACGTGTTTGCAGTTAGGTCAGTAATCAGCACACACTACCCGATTGCGTCCAGAGTCGGCTTAAAAAATTCAAACATGTTTGATTGACTGTGACTGAGGTCGTGTCTGTTACCCTCACACACTTGCTGATTCAATTCTTTCCCGCTCACACACTGACAGATTTCTGTGCCAACCAGCCATGCCAACTGTCCCCAACTAGTGCTGACTGGTGCAGACTCTGCCCGACAGCGAATAATGGGCAAAATAAGGCAAAAAATCTTGTAGCGTGTCCCCAGCATTATGCTACACACAAACGGAGGCATCACACTAAAGCTGGACAATTAACAGTTTTCAAATACAATTCCCAAATCACCAAATCAAATCACAAATTCTGCAATTTAATAATACAATGATGATGATAATACGATGATGATAACTTCACTGATGATGAACTCTGTTGAGCGTAATGCTTCCATGTAGAAACGAACCTCAGCGATGTTGGTTTAAGTTATGGTAATAGTAATATGTGGTTATGTGAGTTTGCTTATTATTATTCTCTAGCTTTTAAAGCATTGAAACTATTAAAAATACTTTATACTTGTTTCATTGGAGCTCTGTTTTACAGGAGCATGTACAAATGCTGTTGTATAGAAATAAAGGAATAGTTAGTATTTACATAGCACTTTTCTAGTCTTGATGACCACTCAAGCTGCTTTAAACTACAGTTTCGCCATTCACCCATTCACGCACACTTTCTCAGAGTGCATTTTCTATCACTCATTCACATGCTGCCGGGAAAACAGCTGTCAGGAGCAACGTGGGGGTTATGTGTCTTGCCCAAGGACACATCAGCATGTAGACTAGCGGACTAGTGGCTACATACATATAATAATCTCAGTTACCTCAGTTCTGTCCCAGTATATTTAATTATTTTTAATTTAATTAGATGAAATTTGTGTTCATATAACAATTTCATTTGAATAATACTAATATGAAATTGTGTTCATATTGTTAAACATAGTCTTAAAAACATAGATAATATGTGTCATCAGTGTTTTTTCAGTGCTGTTCCATCATGTTTTATATCTATGACACAGAAGAATTTGAACTGAAACTTGACTTAAAACCACATTGATCATAGTTACAATATCTGTCAGAAACATAGCAATGACATATATTCTCATTCAGCCCCTACATCACAACACCACCACCACAAGCAAAAAAAAAAACACGCTGCCTTACCGTGAAGATGCGTCGTCCCGTCCTGTCAAAGGTGACGCAGTAAACGGACGACAGATGTCCCAGGATCCTCTTATGCATCTTCATGTGCTGGTACACAGCGGTGGGCACCAGCTGCCGCAGACGGTAGGAGCCGATCAGTCGACGGCCGGAGCTCGTCTCCACTGCACGTCAAGAAAATATTCACACATCAGGAAGGGCAAAATGATGCCTGGAGTCAGGTGATGCGATGCAAATCGACACAGGGGTGTAGATATGACATATTGTGAAATTGCAATACATTCAGATACTGTAAGCAAGGTACTAACTTGTTTACTAATTTTTCCCTAAAAAATAACAAATGTTATATACAAAATCAATATATCTGGGGTTTTTTTTGGCTAGAGAGAGGATGAATATGACAATATTTGAGTGTATCTATATTTTTCTTACACTCCAAGCACCAAGAAGACAGTATCCAATGAAACGGGTTTATTTCATTAAAACATGCAAATATACAGTTGAAAGAGTAAAACTGGAAGGGTGTCACTAATTTATTTTATTAATTATTATTTATTTTTATTACTTACCAATATTAGGTGGGCTCCCATAGATAACTGGTGGCTCCGGTGGTCGTCCACAGTGAAGTGCAGCCAGTGCTGAGCCCTTCCACACCACATGCTTGCAACCTAAATAAAGAAAAAAACATAACAGATAATGTAATTACTATATGATTTGTGGCGTTACTTTTATTTAAGTCAAGCATTTGTTCAATTGTCACAGTGTAACAGATTTAAAACATGATGGAGCAACACGAGATAAGATCAACATATATATATATATATATATATATATATATATATATATATATATATATATATATATATATATATATATATATATGTATATATATATATATATATATATATATATATATATATATATATATGTATATATATATATATATATATATATATATATACATATGCCGCTCTGTTTTCTAATTCGAAAGAATGAAATGAGAAGCTGCAACTGCGTTTAATAAGTAATTATCCACAATAAAATAATTTTCTAATAAGAATGTGATACACTATTTCTGTAAACAATCCCAGACACTGAAATAGGTGGATGAAAACCAGTGACCATGAAGAACAGACCCTGGGTCTGACCTATATTCTCGAATGCAGCCTTTGCGATTCACTACATCATTTTGAAAATTATTACATTTTCAGCCCTAAAATCAAACATTACACAACTGTACATTAGACCTACACTGACATAATATATTACCATAAGCTTTAGTCTACTCTAGAGCTGAAACAATTACTCGATTAATTGATTATTAATCAATTACTAAATTAATCGTCAACTATTTTGATAATCGATGAATCGGTTTGAAGCTTTTTTCATGATTAAAACAACATTTCCGATTGTTTTAACTTCTTAAATGTGAATATGTTCTTCATTTATTTGCTCCATATAACAAAGAACCCATTTAAACTGAATCATTTTGGTTTATGGACAAAACATGACATTTGAGATTATCATCATTTCCAGGTTTGACAAACACTAATGAAACAAACTATTACTCGATCAATCGATTATGGAAATAATCATTAGTTGCAGCTCTACATGTGTGTATACATCACATCGGCAAACGCATTCAAATGCACTCACTCTTGCTGGTGCGGAGGAGATTCTGCCTGCCGGCCCCCAACAGACTGATGAGCCCCGGCACGCTGGCGGGAACTTCTGTCTCGAGCAGCGGACAAACTCTGGAGCAGACCTGCAGCAGGTGGTCTGGACTGATGTGCCGGTTGAGCTTCACCTGAGCAAAGAAACATCACACACCCGTATTTATCACATTTTGCAATCCAACGGATACAGTTCCTGGTGAGCAGGAGCAGCAGAAAGAGATGTGTGTGAGCTTTTGCCAAATGCTGATGCATCGAAACACCAAACATCAACAGCTCAGTGACCCTGACAAAAAAAAGTGGTTAGTGCTTACAAAAAAAGCACCCAAGGAGAAAAACAAATGTAGTATCGGTGTTAACTTAAAACATTTAAACTGATTATTTAAAGTAAACAAAAAATAGTCTGAAATGATGGATTGTAATTTTTTTTCTCAGCAATATTAAGTGACACAAAACACAAGGTCACAGCTTCTTTTCAACACAAACTCAATAAGGATAATTTGGAGAAAAAAAATTAAACGACTAAATAATTACTTTTTAATTGAATTGAAAGGATTAACTGACATGTGCAACCAAATGAATGCTGCTGCAACCAGTTTGTCTTTTAAACAACAGTGCAGTTCAACAGCAGTGGAGGGGGCGTGGCATGCAACATAAGCATGACACCGAATGAAAGGCACACTCTTATAAACACAGTGTGTCTCTGACACATGGGGACACTCCTGCATGGCCTACTTCTGAAGACACACACACACAAAGCTAAGTAAGAGTAAAGAGCAGGATGAGAGAGAGACAAACACAGTGAGACGTGCAGCGCTGTGTTTATGACAGCACTATTTCAGGAATGTTCATTTAAATGAGATATGTGGAGATCAGCTTTGTTTCAGACACATCTGATTTAAATATGTGAACTGGGTCAAATAACCCTGAAATTAAACAATTACTGCTCGCTCGCTCTCCCTCTCTCTCTCTCACACACACACACACACATAAATAACTCCTTTATTCCTTTATCTGAGCACCAACACACACACACACACAAAATTAATGACCCCTTAATTGCTTTCAACATCCTTGCTGGTTCAGAGACATGATCAGTAATTCTGAACACATCCAAGCACACACACACACACACACACACACCTCAGGTACAAGCACAGCCAGGACCCACACGAGCAGGTACACACTCTCAGACACACACACACACACAAGCACATTATGTGATGTGTAAAAACAATTTGCACCATTTTACTTCCTTCTGATGGGTAATGGATAACAACCACCGCCTCCCCACACCACCACACGCCTACAGCAGCAGCACCAGAAAGCACACACGTGGTCCTACACACACGTCTGCAGGTTCCCTCTGTGTGAATCACCACCTTTAATTTCCACGCACTGTTTTATAAACACATACATATCTATGGCACCTAAACTCACGTTCCCTTTAATCCAGATCACACATTAAAAACCAGCAAAATGTTGAAACTTCATTCATCAAAAATCAAATTAATATAAATTAATAATTGCACATATTTATGATCATATAATATTTTAAATTAATATAGTCGGTCTATATATGTGTGTGTTCCACGTTCCTGGTTGGCTTCATATGCAAATTTGAAATTAACAATAATTATTATTATTATACATCTAATTAACCCGCCTTAATTAATTAGCCACAACTAACAATGTTAATTATGACAATATCGCAGAGGTGTGCAGTTGATACCTCATGGCTGCCCAACCCTCTGACTGTGCGTCAGCGCAGGCATCAACCTCACACTACTGACAAGCAACCGCCTCTATACTCACTCCCTTTACATTTGTCCTGATAATTAAACACTATCCGCAGTATTTTTCCTTTTAATAGAGGGAATTATGCACAACAGACAGGAGGCAGGCTGAGAGGCTGAGCATGGGAGGAGGAGGAGGAGGAGGAGGAAAGGAGAGCTGAGTGAGCCAAGCAGGAAGACAGACAAAAAACACACACACGCACACGGGCAGCAACACACTGTCGATAATTCCTAAAAAACGTAAAGATCTGCATCCACTTCAAGCCACACGACATGCGATCACACCATGTCTGCCTTTTTGGACCCAAGAGGAAAAAACCATGACAAGCCAAATCTTCGTGGATTCAATAAGCCAAGGGTGATTAATATAATATATTAAAAAAAATAACTTAAACTAAACAGCAACAAAAATAAGCGACCGTGATGTGTACTCTGGGCAGACTGGCTAAGAAATAAATATGTAAGCAATGATTAATTCTCTCCACGCCCCCATGCGTAAAAGCCGCTTTCAGGCGAGCCCCTGTTTGTTTACATGACAATTAGCACGTCAGTTAATAGCGCGATTAAAAACGCACCAGCTCAAACGTTACCTCTCATCTTCACATCAACGATCTGCCTCCTCTCTTCAACCCGGAGCTGAGATCACAAACCCCCGAACAACAAACTCAACAAGACTCCGACACAGACAGCAGCTGCCTCACACACGAGCTGCAGCCCCGGCTTTACTCTCTATATTGTTTATATTCTCCTCCCAAAAAAAAAGTCCTGTTTTCAAACTCTTGCCCCCTTGAGTGTTTTTCAGCCCATGCACAAAATTATGCTTCTTGCAGGACAAGAGCGCCTCCATCTCTCTCTGGCTTGTGGCGCAGGGAGTCCCTCCTCCGGATCCTGGCGCTCCTACACCACAACACTCATGACGTATCAACATTTCACACACATTTTCACAACAACTATTAAAACCTTTAGGACGTGCATGGCAACAAACCCGCACACCACGGTGCACACCAGGCTGGGACCCGACACCTACGGTGCCCCAAAACGACCCCCAAGCTGCAGCCAACTCGCCCAGCAGAGCCCCTTTTCCACTTTTGACTTCACCACCTGATTTAAAAATTGCGGGAAATTCAATTTTTATTTTGCTCTCTAAAAACTTTTTCCTCCGTTATAGAGCACCCTTACCAAATTTTCGTACGTCCCGGGGTGTTCCTGTCCTGTCCAGTCCAACCTTTGTGGCAGCAGCTGAGGTGGAAAAACAGTGTCGACTGTGATCACCCAGTTCATAAATATATGAAGTGGTGTTTTTAAACAGTAAATGACAAATCAGAGTGAAAGCAACATGACAAAGTACAGTGCAGAGACAAGCATCTCTCTCCCACTGCTGACTGCTTACCTCCTTCTCCTCCACCTCCCTTATCAGAGTCTGAAAATAGGAAACAAATACAAAATTACGCCCCGTGACCATTTCGGACATATTCTAAATTATCCTAAAATGCAAGTACACCAACCTGGGCAGCTTTTTGACACGGTCCAGCTTCTAGAAATCGGGCTATTAGGAAGTACAGTTCTGGTATGGTTGGAGGGAGAGAAGAGGACGGGGAAGCTGCGTTAGAAGAGGGCAGCGAGGAAACTGGGGGGATATTAAAACAACCATGACACATTTTTACGAGCTGCTTTACTCACCAGAAGTCAACTGCGCGATGTGTGTACTGTCTGAAGCCATTTTGGTGTTGTTTGCCAGGGCAGCGCCAGAGCCTGTGTGCTGGGTCTAGGTGGCTGCCCTGTAGCTGTCACTGTTTATCCACCAGGAAGAGGCTGCCTCCATTCAGCTCTGCTCACACAAAGTCCCGCCTGCGTCGAGTATTTCTCCGCGAAGCGACAACTAGGGCGCGCCGCGCGACTTCGCTCGCAAAACACCCGCTTTCACGCGAAAATACCCAACCGCCTTAACGTGCCTGCTCTGTCTAACCCGCGGGGTGAATTTTAGTGCCAGTCGCTTTGTTGTGGGCTCAAGTTTGTTTACACCCCCTCCCCCTCAAAGGAAAAAAGCGCAAGCCCCCTGCGGAAGGACACACGCGGTGTGTAACACGCACTCCACTGTAGAGGGGAGGTAGAAATGGTAGCCTGCTAAAGGAGCGGACACACTGCTGCAGAATTCCTCTTATTCCGTAGTTAGGTGACATTTATCGCGTTTAATAATACATTTTTTTAGCGTACATACATTTTCATTTGCTTGTGGAATCATCAAAGCGCACATTTGGTCACATTTCCTGTATTTTCTTTAAAGGCGGATGTAAAACATGGCTCCCGTGGTGTTTTGAGGTGGATTCGTAACAGATCTCATCGTTTCGGCGAGGTTTCACCAAATCATACACCTTGCTGTGATGTGTCTGCGGTGTTTGTTACGGCCTCGTTTGTTCTTACTGTGTCGTTATTGTGTAACAAGATGTCTCGCTAACACACCCACTCGCTCTGGGAGCCGTTTGGTGGGGAAGTCGTCCATTTCTCCTCCAAATACTGCCAGGCAGTAAAATGGGGGAAGGGTTGGAGAAGAAGGGGAATGCAGCTTAATGAATGAAACCTCGTGAGTTACAGGGATTTAATGGCAGTGAGACATGTATGCAAGATACAACTAACTAGGAACATTAATAAGGGGATAGTTACATGGCAGCAGTGACACACTTCCTCTGAGGTTAACACAACGTCTGCGAATTAATATGACTAACACTAAGCTGTTGCATTAATTTATGCTATTTAAAAAAATATATGTTTTTACCAAAGCAGCAAACACATTTTAAATATAATCATTTATTTACTAATATAATCCCTGTACAATCCCTCTCACTCAGTGGGATCTGTAAAGCAAGTTATCGCCTCTGTTTTCCATGGATCCACATACTCGAATCTAATGTGTGATTTATTTACTTACCACAGGAACCACATTATATATTTCAAGCAAATTGCAGGTGTTCAATGTCCTTATTTTTTAAAAATCAATGTTATTCCCACATTTCTCAATATAAACCATGTGAGCGGGATATGAGCAGCTGCTTACATTGTGTAATTTACCCAAACAAATATTTATTCCCATCTTTTTATACAATGTCTGAATACATGAGCCTACAGCACCACTTATTGCAAAGGTCAAACATTTTCATCTTAAACACAATCAAGCCCTGTTTTCTGTTTCTCTAGAACAAGACTTAAGGCCTCGTAGTTAGGAAAACATTTAGCAAAGTCTCTTCTCTCACAAGACTTTTTTTTGTTTGTTTGTTTAATCCTGATCCATGTCTGCATCACAGGAAAATTGAATAATTTCTTTCTTAAGCTATAACTTACATTCCCAGAAAACTATTCAAAATTCCTCCAAAAACACAACCTCTTACCTGGACAAGTAAGACTAATAAATGACAGGTTACAATTTCAAATAATGGTTCAATTAGCTGTGATTAACTCGTAAATAAGTATTTTGATTCTATAAATACAATATATGTTATTATTTTATGCCATAAATGTTTACTTTTCCCATCATTAACCAGTTAGGACTTTTAAAAAGGTATGTGGGTCAAGGTGTATTCTGACTTTGAATTTGACCTATATTCATTTCCATCCATCTTCTTCCACTTTATCCCTCACATGAGAGTTGCAGTGGGCGCTGGTGCCAATCCTAGCTGATGAAAAGTGGAGAACATTTAATCAATTAAATTTCTTTGGAGTATGAACTGTAAAGAATGCTTCTCTACAATGTCTAAAATCTGGTGTTCTTGCTCATTTTATTTAGGAATTGGAAAATAATTGTTTATCACAACTGCTATGTCATCTTGAGATGAAAGAAAACTGAATCATCAGCAGCAAATTAAATGGCTAAAAGATGTGTAGTTTTCTGATAAAAAAAAGAATGTAATAAAATTTAAAATACGAAGGCCCTTGTACCCATGGCTAAGCCATTCTGCGATCCTTGACTGTGAATGAGTTCCATTTAGATCAGTCATCTGCCTAAAGTTGTACAGATATAAAATGAACCATTGAGCTCTCTGCAAAATGCAGTACGGCATTACCACTTCATGTTTAAGTGGAAATTGTTTTTTAAAATATGATTACAATGCATGTACAGTAAAAGATGACTTCATGTAAAATACAAACAGAGTAGTTTATTTCAGTTTGTGTAAGAGGTGACATGATTTTTACTCATCAAATTGATATTTATTCCATTTGATGGAGCCATATTATGTCTAATGGTATTTGTTTTGTGAGACTATATCTGTCCATGCGCTGTGTGTGTGTGTGAACCTAATCTTTGCACCTGTTAGGCTTGTTATATGCTTTGCATTTATGAATTTGTTTCAAGATACTACATCAGGCGAGCAGGAATCCTCCAGATAATCTGATTAGTGACTACAATAACATTCTCTTGCTTATTCCCTTACTTGTGTACACACTGGATGCTCTCATATCAAGTTGGGCTGAGTTTGACACTTTCTGTAGCAAAGATGAGCAAAAGGCAACTTTTCATGACAGAAATGCAAAAAACTCAGGTTTCATTGTTTATAATATGAGATTATTTTGGACCTTGGGAGAGTAATAAAGTGATCTTCTTTGTTTTTCTCTTTCTTCTTCTGATCATTGCTATTCTGCTGCCTCTATTGGTACATAACTCATTGTGGAAGTTCATCATCTTCACAGAAATCCCACAGTTCTTGGGAAATTAGGACTACCATTTTAAGTGCCTGCCACTTGATGGATGGTCCTCTAAACCTCCAGTCCATCTTGCAAACTCTAATACATATTTCACTGGTTTTATGACTCAAGTCTAAACACTGTTGGGTGGAACAGGGCCAGGTCTGAATTTTTAGTGCCAGGTCAATCTCTTCCATTTTACCTTTCAACCTTAACCGTCAAGTGTATAGTTATTATTGTGCTGACTGACATGGCCACAAGGAGGCAATCTCTGTCAGTTACACACAGTTGGGCAGGGGGCATCGCTGTGTCAAAGGTTATGGAGGAGGGTAATCAATTACACAGGTCCTCTTCTGGTAAAATGTATAGACATTTGCTTAATATTTGCCTAAACTTTTACTCATGATAATTAACACATTAACATGCATGTATACCACTCGGAGACGGCTTTTTATATGGGGACCACATGGTCCAGAGGGTGATTAGGAATTCTAACCACCCATTTGTTTTTTTAACAGCCACCAGTTAACCTCTTATTTTGAAATTCTTAGCACTAAATAGGCATTGAACCTTCACCCCTTTTGCCAAACTGTGCCCTGTATCTTTTAAACCACCTGCACATACACAAAGATAAATGCTCGAAGCTGAGATTTGTTTAGATACTGTGTCTCCTACTTCCTGGGTCAGAGAGTCACTGAAATACACCAAGAACAAAACAGCATTACTCAAAGAGACGAATATCTTCATCATCCTCTTCTTAGCCTCAGGTCTGCTCATGTAAAGATCTGAACAGTCAATATTGTACCTGTCAATTACCTTAAGTGGTGTAGCGGATGAGTTATAAGGTAAGATCATTCTAGTATGGAATTTTTCACTTGGTTTCAATGGATTTTTTTTAAACATTTGATTAAGTCTCCTGAGAGTAGACTTTAATTGGACTTGGTATTTGTGTTATACAAGCATCACAATTCCACATGTTAAAAGGAGGAAGTTGTCATTGGCGTGTGACTGAGTGACAGAAAGGACTGTCTTTCACTGAGTCCCACCACTCTTTGCAATCGCTGACCTTTCACTTTCTGACACAGCAGTTGTATTTAACACAGCAATGTGCCCCAGTCGACCTCACGCACACACACAAAGACACACAGCTTTGGCTTTGTGTGGGTTAAAAACCCATTTCTGAACATGAACGTGTTGAAAAGGAGCTCAAAGAGGACACACGTTGAGCGCTTCGCACAGACTACCTGAGTTTTACAAACTACAAAAAGCAGCACGAGTCAAGGTTTTACAAGCACAAGTGGTTAGAATGAAAACATGGCATCGCTGTCAAACCAGAGAATCAGACACACGGGACTGAAGGAAAAAAAACTTCGCGGTGACATCAACTTTTTCTTTTATTTCAAAATATTTTCCCAACAGAATGAAACTAGAGGGTCCAAAACCAATAGAGCTGTCTAGAACAGAAGCACCACTCGTTATTGCTATATCACTCTGCTGCAGGACAAGGCCTTCGGGGTGGGGTAACACGAGGGAGCAAAGTGAACAAAGTCGAGCACTGACCCACAGACAAATTCACACGTGCACACACACATTGTTGTACGGCATTCTTTGTGAGGACACTCATGGACATAATGCCTTCCCTCACCCCTTATCCTAACCTTAAATCACAACTAATGCCTGACCCTAACCCTTAACTCTAAAATCAAAGTCTTAACCCCTAATCAGTCCTTTTAAGGTGTGACAGAGTGTGAGGACCAGCCAATTGTCTTCACTTTCACAGTTTACTAACCTTCCTGTGGTTTTTTTGGTCCTCACAAAGACATATGTACAAGTACACACACACATACAAACACAATGGTGGTGATTTTTTAAAACTAAGAGTTCTGTTTTTTTTTTCTTAAAAAAAGAAAAAGCTGCAATTGTACTATATGGTGGTGACAAATTACAACACATCCTCAACTTAAAAAAGGTGGGGGGACTGAAGCATCCCCTAATTTGCCAGAGTGCCCGGTAATAATGATCATCGTTTGTGGAGAAGATTCACGACAGATAGGCAGAGCTGGTTTAAAGATCATAACAGTCTTGTTTTAGGCCCACCTTTAGGCAAAATGAGAAACATTTGCAGCCGCCTCATAAAACCAATTCATTAGAGAGGCGTAATGTATAGCAATAAAGAACGGTGGGAGGGAGAGAATTGCGGAAAAACATACTGAGAATGAACAAACTGTATGGGGATTGGGCTGCTGGTTGTCCGTCTTTACTATCACAAGTCTAAAATAAATTCTGCATGGTACAAAAATTGTCAGTAAAAAAAAAGATGCTGCCATGGAGTCAGAAGGGACGAGTCAGTGGACACGTCCATGTCTTCAAGCCTTCTCATCCTCCGCCTCCTCCTCCTCCTCCTCCTCCTCTGCTGCCTCAGTTACCTAAAAAAAGAAGAAAGTAAGATAAGGTAAAGAGTTGTCTGCTTTGGTTTGCCAAAACTCATCAGGCAAGTCTGCAGCAGTTGAAGACGGAGTTCATTCTCCATGTAACTACATCAGCCATGAACCAGGTAGAGGATTAAAGATGATCTCGAAACAATCAGCACTTTGGTCACTGAAGATGCTGAAGCATATTTAGTAGAACAGAGAGGTGCATTTGTTCATTTTTCTTGCTGAGCGCAAAGTCAATACTACTCTAATGTATGTGAAACAAATGTGAATCCAGAGTGACACGTGTTATGACATTTGCATGTTAGTTTAGTCATACTGGTGATGGATGGGTGGAACCAGTATCCTGGCTATGTCCAAAATAAACAAGATCTGAATAAAAACTTTATGCTAAGATAAGGTACATCTTGACAACCTCAAATGTTATTATTCTACCTCTGTTTGGTCTCTGTTGTGTGTCTCCTTCATCTGAAAACTGGCTCTGTCAACAATACTATCAGACGTGACTGAGGGAGTGTTTGTGTGCATACAGCAGCAGCGCATGGTCAAAAAGCTTTTTATCCTGTCAAGCCACTGAACGATGCTTTTTTTGGGTTTTCAGTCATACTCTGACCTGTCAGTTTACCAGCAATGAGATCTGAACACTGCTATACTGAGAAACACAGAGAGAGTCGTGTGGTGCTAATAGGCTTTATCAGCTTTGTGTAAACTTATTTGACAACAGCTTGCATGTAACAGGCATTTGTTTATATTTAAAAGTGACGTCTGGCGACTGAAACTGACAGGAAGACACCGTTTACTTGAGTGCCTTAATTAAAGGCGTATTGGTTCTCGTATTGTACAAGGAAGGACGATACATTAAGATTATCATTACTGTCTGCAACCTTGTTTCTGCAGATAAATGCAGGTTTTTGAGAGTGTTTTTTTTTATCAATTTTCAATCACTTTTGTAAGTCGCTTTGGATAAAAGCGTCTGCTAAATGACATGTAATGTAATGTAATGTAATCAATGGATAAAGCACTGAAGAGTTCCGTTCATGCCCAAGGTTTTGTGTAATACCTCAAAACGTGAGCAAATAAAATCCAAAGCTACATGAGTACAAATGACTAAAAACATGTTCGGAATGAGTAAAAAAATAGTGACAGCAGCTTTAAGCTGCTGGTTAAAATGATCCTTTATGTATGTTTTTCAGACTAAAATAAGTTCACAAGATTGTTTTGCACAGGAAATAAGTGCACACTCTTATTATTGCTATAAAAAGCCACTCACTGAATCCCATAACTCCTCTGGTATCATCGGAAATCCAAAGTATTTTCAAGAAGAGAATCAAAATCTTGTGATAGTGCATGTGAGTTTGCATGATCTCCCTCGAGTGGACCCCTCCTGTCTGTTTTCTCTGGCTGGCCACTGGTGGAGCCAGTTGTCTGTGAACCCACGTGAGCCAATCATCTTCCACATCACAATACTGTAAACAGCACTAAACCGTCCTGCTCATGTGTACAAAGTTGTCCTTGGCCCACTTCACTGCACACAGCACGGAAAACACCCGACATATTCCCTTCTTCTTCTTCTTCTTCTCTCTCTCTCTCTCTCTCTCTCTCTCTCTCTCTAGCAAATACACACAGCACTGCAAAGCACACTGGGTAAATGTTTGCTGCATTATTGTAAAATTGAATATATGTTAGTGTCCAAAACACACCAAGAATGGATTAGAAACACTTCACCGTACCCTTGACTCTGACTGTATCACTCTGCCCTCTCACTGACATCAAGGAGGGAGCTGTGCTTCTGACGGACGACACACTGACAGACGGACGAGACACATAGATCTGTGTGTGTGTGTGTGTGTGTGTCAGTATTCATTGGTGTAAGTGAAGTGAGATGTGATTATTAGTGATAAGAAATAGATATGAAGGGGGTAATGAAGGAAAATAGGTGCGTGTGTACATGTGTTCACGTTGATACACACATTGACAAAAGAAGGGAAGACAGGTTGTTATTGTCTTCTTCTCTGACTGAGTGTGAATTGTTTTCCTCTTTGAGGACGTTTTCAGTTTTTCCCTCCATGTACCTCATTGTTCTTGGTCTCTCCATTCTGGGTGTGGCCATCTTCCTTCTTACCCTTCGCACTGCCTTTCTTTGCCTTCGCCCCCTTCTCTTCAGCCACCTTCTGCGTGGAAGCAATCAGAAGAACATACACAGCGTATTCACTGGATGTTGGCGGTCATCACCACACGTGAGAATGGTTTTCCACAAAGATCATCATGAATGTAGAAGACTCACCTACACCCAAAAAAATCTATTTTTTTTAATACACTGGCACTGTCAAATGTGATTTAATCCCATTTGATTTAAGTATAAAAAGATATTTTTATCCTACTTGTTGCAGAATACCGTAATATTTAAAATACCAGTGAAATCTCATATTATTTTAGAGCAAAAATAATCCCTTCAGCACAAAAGACACTGTTGTCCATCTGCATATGAGGACTCCTGAGTGAGTTTTAGTTTTCCACATCCAGCAACCTTGGTTATTATGCATATAAATCAGTAGAGAGAGATTTGCAGCCGTCTGCCTCTGACGGTTGCAAATTTATGGTCTGTGTGTGTGTGTGAGTGAGTGCTTTACCTTGACGATGGCCTTCTTGGGCTTGACCTCAGCCTTAGGTGGAACAGGTTTCTACAAATTATAAGAAAAGTAAACTCACTTTATTAGTGAAAAGCACTTGGATAGACATTAGTTCTTGTCTACAATTGTAGGGCTACCTGCGTGCTGTTTGTTCTGCTCCATCAGTATTTTTTTTTTAGCTACAATAGATTATTTGGATGAGCATATACAGCGGAGAAAATAAGTATTGAACGCGTCAACATTTTTCTCAGTAAATATATTTCCGATGGGGCTATTGGGATGAAATTTTCACCAGATGTCAGTAACAACCCAAGTTATCCACACATACAAAGAAATAAAAACAAATGAGTCCACAAATGAAGTTGTGTGTGATAAAGTGAAATGACACAGGGAGAAAGTATTGAATACACTTGCTGAAATTTATTTAATACTTAGTAGAAAAGCCTTTGTTGGTAATGACAGCTTCAAGACGCCTCCTGTATGGAGAAACTAGTCGCACACATTGATCAGCTGTGATTTTTGCCCATTCTTCCACACAAACTATCTTCAAATCTTGAAGGTTCCGGGGGCATCTTCTATGAACTCTGATCTTCAGTTCTTTCCAGAGGTTTTCAATCGGATTCAAGTCGGGTGATTGACTGGGCCATTCTAACAGCTTGATTTTCTTTCTCTTAAACCAATTGATTGTTTCCTTGGCTGTGTGTTTGGGATCATTGTCTTGCTGAAATGTCCATCCTCGTTTCATCTTCAGCATCCTGGTGGATGGCAGCAGATTCTTCTCAAGAATATCACGATACATTTCTCCATTCATCCTTCCTTCAATTACATGAAGTCTGCCAGTGCCAGATGCTGAAAAACAGCCCCACACCATGATGCTCCCACCTCCAAACTTCACTGTTGCTATGGTGTTTTTAGGGTGATGTGCAGCGCCTTTTCTCCTCCAAACGTATTGTATGTTATGACAGCCAAAGAGTTCAATTTTGGTCTCATCTGACCAGATTATATTTTCCCAGTATAACATTGGCTTGTGCAAATGTTGTGCAGCAAACTTTAATCGAGCTTCCACGTGCCTTTTCTTGAGCAGTGGTGTCTTGCGTGGTGAGCGTGCATAGAGGCCATGGCGGTGGAGTGCATTACTAATAGTTTTTTTTGAAACAACTGTACCTGCTTCTTCAAGGTCTTTCTGAAGATCTCCGCGAGTGGTCCTTGGTTCTTGGACAACTCTTCTAATTATTCTATGGACTCCTCTGTCAGTAATCTTGCGAGGAGCACCTGGTCGTGGTCGGTTAATGGTGTAAAGATGTTCTTTCCACTTCCGAATAATGGCTCCAACAGTGCTCACTGGAACATTCAGAAGTTTAGATATACGTCTGTAACCGATGCCATCCGTATGTTTGTCCACAATAAGCTTTCGAAGGTCTTGGGACAGCTCTTTGCTTTTACCCATCTTGAAATGCTTCTTGAGTGTCACCTTGGTAATGAGAAACCTTTATAGGCCACCAATTAGGACTTATCCAGCTGATATTAATTTGCACTGATAGGGGGCAGGATTGCTTCCTAAATACTGACAGATTTCAGCTGGTTTATTGGCTTCCTGTGCCTTCTTGCACCTTTTTTTCTTCATGTGTTCAATACTTTTTCCCTGTGTCATTTCATGTACTTACACATAACTTTTGTCATGGACATTCATGTTTTTATTTCTTTGTATGTGTGGATAACTTGGGTTGTTACTGACATCTGGTGAAAATTTCATCCCAATAGCCCCATCGGAAATATATTTACTGAGAAAAATGTTGACGCGTTCAATACTTATTTTCTCCGCTGTAGATTATTGGATCCCACTGCAAATGTTAATAATGATGGAGTATTTCTAAGCAGTGGAATCAGACAGTATTCCTGGACGAAGCAGTTTTAAATATCTGCCACATCTAAAAGTGAACTGACCTCAGACCACTATGCAATGACTACATCATTGAGTTTAAATTCTGGCCAGTCAGTGCGAGCAAGTTGGCTGCAGAGCTTTTTCCAAGATGCTGAGTGTGGACCATGTTACCCTGAGGCATGAGCTAACACTAAAACTACTGTGACAAAATTAAATAACGTGATTTCCTCTCAAAATATCTCTGTTTTTCTCTAAAAATCACTGACACTGTGCACATGAAACAATAAAAACATTGGGGCTTTGCATTTACTGTAACTCTTCAAAGACTATATTTGTGTCCTCCAGTCACGATGGTAGCTTATGAAAAACATGGCATTGCAACATTGGAAATAATGAATGAGGGAACATGCAAAGATGTATGGATTCAAAGTGTGAAGAGTAAAACAAGTAGATTAACATTTTGGGAAAACACATTTACTTTCTTTCAGTCTTTCGCCATCTCCGTGTCTGCTAGTTATAGTAATATGTAATACAGTAATATGTATATGTATATACTGTATATACATATATATATACATATACAAGTATATATATATATACATACATATATAGACATATATATATATATATATATATTCATTTATAAATACCTAGAAACTGTCCAACAGTGACCTGTTGCTAGGGTCCCCACCTTAATCCTTATGCTAAACTAAGCTAACTGGCTGCTAGCTGCATGGTAGAAAGAGTAATTGTATTTCCCAGAATGCCAAACTACTCCTCCAAATTGATCACACATAAATATACTGTGCAAACACATGCAAATACTGCACACTGGTAAGTTCAACACATAAAGAACAACACAGATAAAAACACATGGTCTGTGTGGCAGAGCTGCATGCACACTGAAATGTTTTTTGGTGGTCAATATGGGCCAGTTTTCATTATAATTTTAAACATGTAGGGCCGCAGGACATCGGCTGGGGGGCCCCCGCAAGTTTGAGACCCCTGGTATAGAGGTTAAATGAGCATAATTCTCACTTGATTTATAAAGTGAGCAAACATTTTCTTGAGGCGTCAATGTTCTCAATCGCTAGTTTCAGGTCTCAGAACATGATGTCAGTTTTGTAAATTAAACTCTAATTTAGAGGACAATAAACGATAAAGTAGGGGAACATACGAGTACACAGCTGTGGGACTAACAGCTGTGTAGTGTATGTCAAATCAAAGCCTGGTTGCCGGGTAATATATTTGAACTTCCGTTCACGAGATTAGAACACCAAAGCAATATGGGCAATATGAGAATATTGCCATTTTAATCATGCAGCCTTGCACACACGGTGTCAACAAGGTGTCGCAACAAGACCACGTAGAGAGTGGACAAAGACAACAGAGAAAAGACATGCATACCAACAATGATGCAAGGAGGGAGGATGTTTATGCAATTAGTGAACTGCACTGTTAAAATCCCTACATTGTGTTTTCGTAATACGTCTGTTATTGCCCCACAGGACTGTGTGGAAGGAAGGAGAGGACAGTGACAGAGGTGAGGACAGAGCAAAACTTACCGCTGACAATCTCTCTGACCTTCTGGTGGGCTACCGGAGCGAGGGATGATCAAAAAGAAGAGAGAGACAGAGAGAGACAGAAAGACAAGGAGAAATCAGTTGTACCTTTACAAGCTGACGTGCTTGGTGACTGCGCCAAGAGTGCTAAACATTAACATGTCATGTGTCTATAGTCTCACTCACTCACTCACTCACTCAAACTGTAAGTTAAAAAAAACCACAGCACACAAACACACGTCTACACACACACACACACTGCAAATAAACAACATTTACCTCTTGTTTTGTGACTTTGGAGGACTCCTTGCCCTCAGAACCCTCTGGAGACTGGAGTTAAAAAAGAGACAAAAATAACATATATACATTACACTCAGTGATATAACCCCTACTTTACTGTTGAGAATGGGTCATAAAGGAAATGAATGAATGAATGAATTCATTAATTTCATAAAAAGAAATAAAATAAGAAAACAATAGTGACAGAAAATAATTTTTTCTCACGTTGCTGTTAAACACAAAAATTAAATATACACGCTACTTAACTAAAACCGAGTCTGGCTCACTCGCACACATAATATCTTATCATTTCTGTGAAGAGCTACAATGAAGCAGGAGGAATCATAAATAATACAAATCACTCAGCAGTGCAGCTGTGGGAAAGGTCAAATGTTTCAGAAGTGATAAATAAAAGGAGACTCTTGTGTTTTCAGAGCAAGGTTTTATCTTCCGAACAGAAATATCACTTACTAATGGCGACATAACTGATGTGTGACTATCATTATCAACACAAAATGAACCAGCAACTGCATCTCAGAGACTGTTTTCTGAGGTTTTAGAGTCTCATTGACTAATGATTGAGAATGACATTTGTACAATAATGAGAATTACTATTGGACACTTATCATTTTTTTAGTTTACAAAATCCTGTGTGTGCAATTAAATCATACAAATAAATGAGCAAGTAACTGTACAGCAAACAAAATGAGCGTCTTTTCTTCTGGTGACATTCTGATCATTTGTATACTGTCAGGTGGCCTATGGATTAATTGTACTATAAAGAACTTTTTCAATTGTGTATAATATAGAGTTTCTAATCTTTTAGGCAGAATTTGATCAATTAATCACCCGACTGAGTAAAAGGGCTGATTTTCCCATTTGCTCATAAGCAGCAGTGGGTGATTTTGTTCTTGGAAAACCAATGAATGGATCAAAGTGCAGTTAAACTTTATTTTTAGTTGAATTTATTTGGTAGGTTAGCAATATTGTGTATTACCTGTTATTGTTATATTCTATTGTTATATATATGTATATATATATATATATATATATATATATATATATATATATATATACATATATATATACATATATATATACACATATACATATATATATACACATATACATATATATATATATATATATATATATATATACATATATATATATATATATATATATATATATATATATATATATATATATATATATAAAAATATATGCATATATATAATATATATAATTAACCCATAACACAAGCAGGTAAGTGAGGTGCACAAAGCCTTATCCCTAACCACAATTCAACTCTTAATCTGCTCCTGAGAAATGAGGTTCTGTCTCATTAGGACCACGTTTTGGGCTCAGTGAGGACAACTGGTCCTGACAAGGTCAATATTTATGCCAGAAAAAAAAGGTCCTAAAGAGGTAACACACACAAAGAGAGAGAATGTCAGTCCAGCCCGCAGGTTGCCAATCCAAATAATGCCCACATGCGACCTCCGCCCCTAGAGGCCCCCATTCTCTGTCCTCAAAAGCGAGTGTGCGCAGACAATGGCAGTTTTTAGGTGATAGAAAAGCTCGTGTCCATGTTTGCGCTGATACAAAGCACCGGAGCCCGTCGTGCCTGTGCCTCTGATCCCCTCTTTCTTCATTCATTTCTATTCATCCTCCGGTTTTGTTCGATCGGCTAAAATTCATCTCCACTGGATAATAAAATAATAAGAGGATGTGCTTTCTCTGAGTTTTCACATGATTCACAACCTGTGGGGAGTCTATATTTATGCCTGAATGCGCGCACAAGAATGACCATCACGCACATCTCACACGGCTTTTACGCATCCGTCTATCCATCCACTCATCCATCCAGCCATCCGGCGGGTCGGTGTGACTTTCACCAGTGCGCACAGTGGACACGGTGACAGATGAGAACGACCACAGGCACGGCCATTGAGATAAGCACGGGGGCGTTTCACGACACAAAAACAGACGGAAATGTTGTTGACCGAACACCTCGCACACAAACAACGAAGCTGTAACCACCGCGGACGCCGTGGAACACAACACGCTCCCTCAAACTTTGGCATCGTCTCACCTGCCTCGACGTCGCCACACACACACACACACACACAGACTCAAAAATCGCGCACCGCAATTTTCTTCAAACGCAAGAGCAGTGAAAACTACAGTGAAGTGAGCGGCAGACCACACTCACCTTTCTCTTCGGCATTTTACGCGTGAAATATTCTCCACAGAACACGGGTGGGGAGCAACAAAATAAGGTAGAGCCCAAACGTGCAAGAGAGGTGAATTTGAACTACCTTGAAATACAGGATCAATATCTAAGCACCTTCGATAATATGTTGATTATATGCTCTCCCCAAAACTCTATACTTCCGCCAGCCATTGGTTAGATGAGTCGAAATCCTCGACTGTGCTCACTCCTGATTGGCTCCTCCCGCCTCTATGTAAATAATACTTTATCAGTCATTGGCTGAGGTTTATCAGAGGCCGCCTGTGATTGGCTCCGCGCTCTTTGTGCGCAGATCCCACCAGAGCGCGATGGCTGAGAGGGAAAGTGGAGACAGGCCAATACAAGCAGAGACGACTCTCGGTGGATCTGGGTAATGTAGGATGAGTGGAGCGACACGGAGGGAGAGAACGACTATGTTGTAAATAAAATACAAAGGACCAGAGAGAAGCGGACACAATGACAGTGTCATTGAGAGCAGCTCCAGAAAAGCTTTGTGTCTTTGGGGATTGTCCTTTTTTTAAAAAGAACTGGACTAATGACGCAGAGGCACCAGAATAATAAACAATACAATGAATACATTAGACAATTTGAGTAACACTACCTTCTGGATAGTTTCTGGATGATTTTAAGAACCACAACTGAATGTAAAATCATTTACAATCTACAATACACCTATCTTTTCCTTTTCAAATTTAAAACTTGTACACCTCATTTTTAAATTAACATCAGGCCCCTACAGATGTTGTGGCATCAAAGGAAACACTATTTAATCGTGATATAGACAACTAAAGCACATGTTAATGTAGAAGAGAGGTTTCCAGGATGCAGAAATAATTCCTGATTAGAGTTAAAATGTTAGAGTTAAAAATGCGTCTTCAACTTCCACCTCTCCATTTTTCACTCAGATGAAGAATCACTAAAGGATTTGTTTATGTTTTGTGCCTCTGATGCTTTTCTTTTAGACAGCCACTTATACTTAATGAACTTTCTCCCAAGAGTAAAAGTTGAATAGATCTGTGATTTCCTCTAAAACCAGAACTTGATTAATTGTCCCCTGAGGTCACAGGCTGTTTGACCTCATGATTGGCCCATTGTGTGTGTGTCCCACCCACACCCACACCCACAAACACACACATCAACAAGTGTCTCCGAGGACATCCAGAGAAGACGTAGCTTGTCTGGACAGCTTGTGTTGTTGGTCAGTGTCCTGCAGGTCAGTGCTTACTGTGATGACACACAACAACTTTGACCTCTGATTGACCTCAGAGATTCACAAAATCCTCAATATCTTTTCCCCTCAGCCCAAGTTACTGATCCTGTCACTCTGACTTTAGAGATACATTAATCCTAAATTCTAACTCTGTATTCTTCCTCTTCACAATACTGTATTGCTTAAATATTCTTGATTGGCTCCTCTCACCTCTCCCAATACTCTGTAATCTAGTTTCCCCAGTTCAGGGGATGGTTTAAAACATAGAGTAGAACACCTTTCATGTAAATGCCATCTTTTGTGCTCTATAGTATTGAACAACTGCATTAACTTGAGCTTTCATAGATAAGTTAAGTATAAGCTGTTACAATAAACGTTGTAAAGGATACTCAGTCACTCACAGCCTGTTTTTTTTGTTTGTTTGTTTGTTTTATTTAACAAATGTATCACACCTTTTCAAACATAACACTGTCTGGATGGTTGTTTGTCTCTACATGTGGCCCTGTGATGGACTGGTACCCTGCCTTTCACCCTATGTTGGTATAAGATGAATGGATGAGTGAGGACTGTGTGTCCTATTTGTTCTATTCTACACAGAAACAGAAGCAACCACAACATTCTTGAACAACATATCATATAAGAGAAAGAGGCACGCGCACACACACACTCATAGAGAGCACATCTCTCACAAATCTCACAAAAGACAGAGAGACAAACATAAAAAAACAACAACTGAAGTTATAGCCTGGAACACACAGGAGCAGGTAACTTGATGCTCCACTGTTCCCACACACAGATTTGACACTGTCAGCTAAAACGGAAGCTAAAACACAATGACAACAACATGAAAACATAAAGGAAGGCACAAAACAAATGAACAATGAAAAGAAATAATAAGCCCCAAATGATTTCTGAAACATTTCAAACTATTTTAAAACAAACATTATTGATTTTTACTCATCACGGCTCTGTATGTGGTCTACATTTTCTCTTGTTTGTCAGATATAATACACTTATATGTGCATGACATTTCAAGATAAAACACCCTGGAAAAGTGTTAAATGTAACTCCTTTAGTTTTAAACAAGTTACATTTAACACAATTACAATAAATACTGATTATCTGGACACAAACTATCCTCAGCAGGGTGGACAGCACGACCACACACAGGACAACAGCAGATAAAACAAGTGCAACATAAAGACAGTTGTACAATGTACAATATACTATAGTTACTTAAATGCTGCAGTGCATGTCAGGGTAAATTTTATTTGTATAGTGCCAAGTCTCAACACACATTAGATTCGAACATGTGTGGCCATCTGCCTCGACTGGTTGGGGTGAAAGGAAAAATGGGGGACAGAGGAGAGGTGGGGGACAGATAGGGAAGGGAGGAAATGAAAGAGGGAGGTAAGGTAGAGACAGAAGAGAGAGATAACACTTGTCTCAAGTTATAGGTTAAGACAGGGGATTAAGCATGTTTATAGTACTGCAATGTCATTTATACTTGTACTATTAATACTATATTTGTTTTTACCCTCTGTTTTTAATGCTAAGTGTCTGTAATGCTTTTATTTTGTAAAGCACTTTGGTCACCTGTTGTAAATGGCTATAGAAATAATGACATTGTATTATACAGGCAGCAGCAGAGATTGTTGATGAAAAAAAGTATACCAGTATCAACTTTATTACATCATAATAATGACAATTATACGACTGCTAATGATAATAATAATAGCCTCGAAACTGGATTATATATTCTGTTTCTTCCTATGTATTTTTAAACTGCAGACTCTTCCTGCCTGCACAAGAATTCCAAGGTACTTGTGCTGTAAATATCTACTCATGGCAAATAAAATCTTAGAAATCTTGAATCATAAAATTGCCTCCTTCACTGTTACTTTAAAACTGCAAATTTGACAGTGTGACATTTCTATAACACCTAATATTATTTTCAATAGTGTTTGACTAACCCTATTATTTAAAAACAGAAAAGACTCTATCTGGTGAACTATTTGCCCTCCAAAAAAATCCCCCATCACCCATTTGTGAGTGTGATTTAGTCTCTTGACTAATTCAATTAAGTCTCCTGTTCTGTTAAAATCCCTGATAGAATACAGACAATGATGGAGTGGAGCTGTTGAACGTGCCATGCGCTCATGGATCGGCATCTCAGTTGGGATTGAATTGATATTGTCGAGGGACGTGTTTCTATGGTAATGTGCACTTCTCATATCTGGTTGATATCACAGATATAATTGTGCTTCAAGCATGTCATGCTATTTAAAAAAAAAAACACTTTCCAGATCATATGGGAGTTAAATTAATGACAGCGTTCACATTTTATTGGCCAAATGCCTGGTTAATTCAAATTATGAGCGGCTGAATGAGTCAGGTCTTTGAACTGGGGCCTCATGTTTCAGGAGATTTTCTTTTCGTTTAATTAATTCTGCAAGCCCACTTTAATCCTAATTATTAGTGTGTGTATTAATGTGTTAAAAAGATGCTACTCAATGTAACAGCATATATGATATGATTATATATGGGGTGTCAACCATACCACATGATCTCCATCAGCTGGTGCAGTTGCACGGTTGTAGTGCAATAGATTTATTATAATACATTTCCATTTTCTCCCTTAATATTTTGAATGTTCTGTTTGTGTTAGTGTAAATAAAACAAAGCAATCTCACCTCAGCGTCAACTTAATGTGGATTTTTTCATAACCATGAGTCAAGGTCAAACAAATCATTTTGCCTAAATAGAAAATACGCTGAATCAATCAAGCTCAGGTTGATAAGAGTGTGTCGGTGTATTCGGGCAATAAAAAGCTTCAGTAAACTGATCTGTGCCTCTGCAGAGGGAGAGGGATCACAGGGTCAGAAATAGGCTCAGTGTGACCACGCGGGGACATTACTGAGATGCCAGCTTTCATTTATTTCACAGCTCAGATCTGGTGTGAGGCGTCAACACACGCAAACAACACTTGGATGACACCTAGTGGACAATTGTTGTACTGTCACTGTTGCAGGCAGGCTTCATGGTATATCCTGTAAAACAATACTAATGTAAATCAGTGATCACATCTGTAAATAAATCTTCTTCTTCTTATTATTATTATTATTTGTTTAATATTGTGTAGAGCCGGTGCACATGAATGGACATGCACATGTAAATGTGCCATATTAAAGGCTGATTTACATATTTTGTAAGATATTTTTGGGGCTTTTTTTGCCTTTAAAGATCAGCATGAAAGGAGGGAGACACCAAACCTGAGTTGCTGCAGGGGGGTGGGGTCTTGCAAATAAAATATTAGATTGACCAGATTAGATTAGATTAGATTATAAAGAAATTACAAATTACAAACTTTTATTGCATCCTGTTTTACATATTGCATATCCAAAAGGTATATAGTATATATAAAGTATTTGTATATATGTATATTGCAGATCTACTACTACTACTACTACTACTAATAACATAATAATAATAACTAAAGCGGAAATGACACCATTATGTCTTATTCTTCCTGCTCCTGGCTCCTCCTCCTTACTCCCTCCCTCTCCTCTTCCTCACCCTACATTACGTCACCGGGACCTGTGCGCTTGTCGATCGCAGTGTATTATGGTGATGCAGCTCCTCAGAAACTGAAGCATGCACTTGCAGGACGCAGCGGACAGACGACTGCTTTGGTTTAACATCTGCAACTAAAACAGTACAGGTAAACAAAAATAAAAATAAATAATAAACAAACAAACACTCACACCCAGAGGAGGAAGAGAACAGGCCTGGCTGACTGTTTATCTGTGCGTGCAGAGCAGCAGGGGCGAGCCGGTGCAGGATCAGATAACGAGGTGAGCTTGTTGACATGCAGTGCAGTGCAGCGTTTTGACATTTTTTTTGGATTCATGCGTATTTTTTTATTCTTCTTGCTGCTTCAATGTCGCGTCAACTGGTGTGAAAGGGACTCGCTGTTGTGTGTGCGTGTTTATACCTGCAACACAAAAGCCTGCTTCCTCTTAAATGTGAGCATTATTATGTGACTGTGGAGAAGCGGTGTGCAGTCGCTGTGTCTCCTGGCTGCTACACGACTTGTTATATCATGTCTTTCGTGCCTTTAGTCGTAGAAACTGATGGTTATATAAAGCAGACTCTAAGTACAGTGTTTTAAGAAAGGTTACTAGATACTGTATCTGGGGGGATTACAAGAATTATTAATCAGTTGCTGTTTATTTTCTGATGAACTGATTAATATTAAAACCTAGAACCATGGCTCTCAAACTGTGATACGTGTACCACCAGTGGTACGCAAGCCTCCTCTGGTGGTGCTTGGAGTAAAATCACAAATACTGTTCTACTGTATATACCAGGGTATGTGATCTGATGAATTTTGAATGGAGTGCAATAATAATAATAACACATTAAATAATGTTAAATTATAGTCACCTTATCTCTCGATCCATTCTAATCAAATGTCACTGTACCAGTGTGTGAAGTGTATGTGAGGAATAGGAGGATGACGAGAGAGTAAATGATCTTATTTGGAAAAAAATGTGCGTCCTGCCAATATTTTCTCAGGTGCTACTTAGTATAAAAAGTTTGAGAACCACTGATCTATAGGTCAGAGAATAGCTTTTATAAGTGTGACACAAGCTAACTAAAATTAAATTATGTAATAACACTTGAAACAGGCTGGTGGTGTTGGATAAATGACTAAAGTTTATCCAAATAGTCGTGTATTAACCAAAGTTACTTTTTTCTAGATACACACTGTTGTTGCCAAGGGTTGACAAGACACACATATGATTGTCTAATGTTAAAACTTTAAAAATGTTTGCTTTGCTCATTGTTGAATAATGTAGAATGACTAATGTCAGAATAAAAGGCCACACATGTACGTGGACTGGTTTGTGCACATACATATGTCTGTATTAAGAGGTTCATTACTTTGCCATAAGCAGTTTTGTTTTGCATGTGTTTTCTAGGTGTCATCACACACACAACACGATGCTGGGCTGCTCGCTGCGAGGAGGCTGCAGTCCTCTGGTCTTCCTCTGGGCCCTGCTGCTGCTTCCGCCTCTGGTTTCCCCTCATAGCTTGAATGAGCAGCATGGGAGCAGAAGCCACAGTGTGAAGGACAAGCCCAAGCTGCTTCTTGTGTCCTTCGACGGCTTTCGCTGGGACTATATCGATCGCGTCCCGACGCCTAACTTCCGCCTCCTCATGGATGAAGGGGTGACGGTGGAGCAGGTGGAGAACATTTACATCACCAAAACGTTCCCCAACCACTACACCCTGGTGACAGGCCTGTACGCCGAGACGCACGGCATTGTGGCCAATGAGATGTACGATCCCACCCTCAACCGCTCTTTCTCCATTGAGACGGAGAGCATTTATGATCCGCGGTGGTGGGAGGAGGCGGTGCCTCTCTGGGTGACCATCCAGAAATCTGGAGGCCGGAGTGGGGCTGCAATGTGGCCTGGGTCTGATGTGAAGATCCATGGCATGTTCCCCTCCCAGTTCCTCCCCTACAACTCCTCAGTCTCCTTTGAAACCCGAGTGGGGCGGATTATTGACTGGTTCTCTGCACCTAAAGAGGACGCGGTGGATTTTGGAGTCCTGTATTGGGAGGAGCCCGATGAAAGCGGCCACCTCCTGGGCCCTCAGAGTTCCCTCATGGATGCAGTCATCGCCGGGATCGACGAGAAGCTCGGCTTCCTCATAAATGAGCTAAAGAAAGCCGGGTTGTTTGAGAAGGTGAACCTGATAGTGACCAGCGACCATGGGATGACGCAGCTTTTCGCTGATAACATCATAGAACTGGATGAGTATGTCAGCAGGGACCTGTACACTTTGGTGGATAGGAGTCCGGTGGTGGGGATTCTGCCCAAAGAAGGTACAGTATCACTTCCAAACAATCAATATAGTGTCACTTGAGAAAAGCACTTGCTTTCTTCCTGAACATTACAAGAGAATAATGATGGAAAATCACAAATCTGCCTGTATAACAAGGATTCTAAAACTCACTGAAAATAGGGACAAATAAGTGCCTTTTCTGTATATTTTTTTGCAATGTTTAATCAAATTTGATGATTTTTATTTACTTACATTTTGCTATTATTTCGCAATATATACACATTTCAGCAATATGGCCCTTTTTTTTGGGTCATATATGAACATTTGTAAGCTCTCTGAAATGTTTTTCTTGTCAGTTAAAAATCATCAGCATCTTCATCTCTCCTCCAGGGAAGCTCAGCGAGGTGTACGACAAGCTGGTGGATGCAAACCCCAACATGATGGTGTACAAGAAGGAGGAAATCCCCACGCGCTTCCACTATCAGCACAGCGTCCGCATCATGCCCATCGTCTTAGAGGCCAAGGAGGGCTGGACCATCATGCAGAACAGGAGCGGGCCCTTCATGTGTACGTTTTGAAACAGTGTGAACATTCTGGTTTCTGTGGATTTACACTTTAAACGGGGTTTTAGTTGTTCGTATAAACACAAGTGTCTCGTTTAAAGTCAGCTCATGATATATGAGCTATTTTTGTTTTCCCTTTGAAACAGTAGGACCGTCTGAGTGAGTTTGAATGTTATTTTTGTGCTGCTTTGGGATTTTTTTCAGTCCATTTCAGATCAAACGGATCTCTTTTTTTTTCTTCTTTTTTTTAAACACCTTCTTTTGAGAGTAGGGATCAGAGATGTTGAATTTTTAATGCCGACGACAGCAGCTAATTTTACGGCTTCTCTCCTCTCTGGCGGGGGATTGGTTAAAATTACCTGGTGGCAGGAAGGAAAAACCTGCTGACACTAAGTTCTCAGTGATGTGATGAGAATAAGCCGCTATAGCTCAGCGTTATATGATTCTGTGGAACATATGAACATGTAAAATATGTAAAACCACCAAGATACCTCTACTCTGTGAATGTTGTGAGGCCAGTTTTGAATATTTGAAACCCTGCGTTCGCAACCATGTTTATTTACTAGTCTTCACTGTGTTAGTTTGTGTAATGCCAGTTAGTTTCATTACACAGTCCATAGATTGGTAGAATACCCAGAAACATGCACATATTGCACACTTGCATCCATATTAATACAAACACAATGTAAAAATCATTAAAGCATTTCCTCCATCATGTTACTACTGGTCAGAGACTCCACCAGAGTCACTGTATCTGATTGGGTGGTTGCTGCCATCACTGATTAACTGTATTGATTTGACTCACAGAGAAGCCTTTCAGCGAGGTAATAGTGCTGATAAATGTCGGGAGCAACAGTTAGACAGTCCAAGCTTCCGTCGGGACTTTATGCTTGTGTCTCTTGATTTAATCTCCGGTTCTGCGTGTGTGTTGTGTCTGTGATTGATGCAGCAGTAAGCGGCTGGCTGGATGGTGGAGGCAGCGGTGGCTGTAAATCTTGATCGAGAGCGGTTGAATCTGATCCCATAAATCTGTGGACGAAAAGTGCTGCGTGGGAACCCACGCGACGTGGAATCTCAAGATTCAAGACGTATAATCAACACTAAAGCGTCGCACCTCCTCATGCAAATGTGTTTCTTGTCTCTTTTTTGTCTCCAGTGGGAAACCACGGCTATGACAACACCCTGCGCAGCATGCAGCCTGTGTTTGTGGCCCGTGGACCAGCCTTTCGCCAGGATTATGTGAAAACCACCATGCGCTCAGTCGATCTTTACCCTCTCATGTGCCACATCCTGTCTATCCGGCCTCTGCCGAACAACGGCTCCCTTGCCAACGTTCAGGACCTGCTGTCCCCGGACTCGGCTCCACCCGCTCCCAGCGCTCCTCCCAGGGTCGATGAGTACTCCTACGCCCCCGTCGTGGGCTCTTTCCTGAGCGTGGTGATGGTGTTGGGCTTTTTGGTTGTCTACGTCCGAGAAGTGACGCTCAAACAGCTGCCCTCGCTAAAGCACAGACGCAGGGAGATGTCGCAGCCTTTACTGCAAGAGGACTTGCACCTGTAGCTGGAAACAGGAAGGATAGCCCACATAAAAGAAGAGGAGGTAATGCTCCCCAAGGTAGCCCGCTCTGTCCAGAAGCATCCCTGAAATGCCTCCTTCACACCGCTGTTTGTCACTGTGCTGCTCTGTTCTGAGCTTGTCTCCATGTACAGAGTTTTGCCTTTAAGTATGAAGGAAATGTGCAGGGTTTGCTTCTGGATCAGGCTTGATCAAGATATTAAACCTGTTACATGGGCTTCTAGTGGCTTTGCTTTGATTGTGAATTTCACCTGATTTCATCTCATCATTTTCATCGTCACTCATAATGCAAAAGATTTAAAGCAAAGAGTGAAAGTAGAACATGTGATTCTGATCCTTTGGTGGCTAAAATTGTGACGGGGATAAAGTGAGGACACTTCATAAAAAGGGTAGGACGCAATAATTCTTTTTAAAGGGGGTATAAGTGCGCACACTTTAGACAATCTTTCTCGATGGCATTCATGGTGTTGCATTCATCTGTGTGTAGGAAACGTGTGGAAAAAAATTCAACTGAGAAGAAAAGAGTTGAAATTCTACCTAAGGTATCAGTCAGTTCCTCCACTCGAGCACTGAATTAACCTGTGATCAAGCTTAAGTATTTAAAACTCACCTCACTTTTTCTTGGAATTAGATGTTACAGTTAAGGCTATACTCCTCATATGTATCCATGAGCCAGTCACTCCTCTGCCATGCTCTTTACTAGTCCGTTACCATTTGCCTTTTACCTTAAAATGGAGAACAGCTCTCCAAAGTGTGCAATCATGTGTGTGTCAGTCCATTTTTCTGTGAAGATGACCGTGTGCTAAGCTCATCCTCATGTGTTGACTGTCATAACCATGGTCATTTGTTGGTGAACATGTGAAGTGCAGTTGCTATTGGTCAGTATTCTGTCGTTAGGATTTTAAGGGTTTTCGTTGTTGTTTGCTTAAGTCGACTATTTCAGCCTGACTTGCAAGAACTGTTCCTCTGATTTGCACTACAGGACAGAAATGAAACAGTATGAAAGAGGCGGCGGTAGAACGCGTTTTAGGTCATGTATTATTTGCACTTCTTATTCGTAGTTGCTATTTGACACATTCAAAATGTTAGGTGCCTCTTGCCAAAAAGCTTTTGGATCAACATAATCGCAGACAGTCTAGTAGAATCCAGATCACCCGTTTAATTATTCTGCTTTTGTTTTTCAGCATATTTTAATTCTGCTGTTAGATGCATCAACTAAAACCTGTGCCCAAAAATGACAGACATCACTGTGACTAATTCCTTTTTACAAATTCATAAATTGAAAGTATTTTATGGAAAAGGTTAATTTTCTGATAACTGTCTTGTTTTTGGAAAGAAAAGTGTTGTCTGATAATTTTTTTCCCCCTTAAGAGAAATTAAATCTGTCCATACTATATTTAAATAACGTACTTGAAATAGTTAGAAAACATTAACTATCAGGTCTTTATAACCATTTATTTGAAATATGGATACTGATATGATTTAGAGATTAACTATGTTTGCCATGTTGATCATGTTGATGCAATTAAAGACTTCTGAAAATAAAGGGACTAAAGAGAAGCTAAATGCTATGTATTTGTTTCATTTTTTTCCCTATGCATGAAGTTCCAGGTTTGACACACTGTGAGTCACTGATTTTCTGATAAGAGAGGAGTTCCAGAGTCCAGAACAGCTGAAAAATCCATAATAAACACCAACTTGCTTTATTTGTGAAACAACAACAAAAACAACTCTATTCTGATGTG